>NC_062540.1:10049298-10161798 GCF_022655615.1 Tachysurus fulvidraco
CCTTCTGGACGAAAGAAATAGCTAATAGTGCCATCCAGAACTCTGTTACTGAGCAGGAAGGTGAGGGTGCAGCTACAATGCTATAGTTTATGATAAAATGGCAGTTTATGATCAAAGTTGGCTGGTCTGTAACTGCTTTAAACTTGTTTTGATCCATCTCTACTCCTCAGTGGCTGATAATGTACACCAAAATGACGTTGTGGTGTAGTAGACCCAGCCCACTATCTATCTTTCCACAAAAAGTTGGGGTGTATAAAGCTATACAAGGCTTCCGTGATGTAATATTTCATAGCCTGAGTCTCTGGCATAGACAGCAGGTCTATGCTACAGTTCCTAGGGTGATGTGGTGGGAGCTTGGTGGCTTGTTCTTTGCTGAACACTTGCATCAGATTGTGATACTCTTTGAGGATATTCAAAAGTTCATAGGTGTTGGGGGTCTCTATTGTTATGGTCCAACAGGATAGCCATAGGTCCATCCTAAAACAGTGTCTCTGACAGCAGGGGAACCAGTAGATACATTTCTTCTGCCAAGAAATGGGGGTTTGTGGAGGTGGAGTCAAAATTCCAAGAATCAAAATTCCAGAGGGACTCACTGGTGGGTAACTTAGCCATCTCGAATAGGCTTATTGTTTACAACAATGATTCTGAAGGCAGAGACACATTAGTCTGTGGGAATATTGAGCCCCTGCCTCAGTTGGTGGTGGATTTATAACAAAACCCATATCTACAAGCGTGGCTACCTGGAGGGTCTGGCCTGCATAAGTCAGCATGACCGGTAAAAAGAAACTATGAGGACAGTGAGTTGGCCTTTCTGGAGTGGCTTTGTTAGGGCAGGTATCACAGTGATGATCTGGTTGTCCACAATACAGGCACAAACTACAGATGATCCTTTGTGAAAGGATCACAGATTCTTTCACAGATTCTTTGTGAAATTCCAAGTCTTTGGGATGGCTAAATTAATGAAAGTAGGGCATCATCTCTACATGCCAATTCCCCCAATAGGCTAGGGCTCAGTCCTTCCCTAAAAACAACCATTAAAAAACATCAGTCCATCTACTCTGAGCTGCTGGGGTCCGGAATTGGCACGCCGCAGCTGTAAAAACTGTACAAAAATGCTCCTTCCTCCAACGTGGTATTGGAAGGCTCTCCTGGATTTATCCCACATAGCCAATGCCCATTTGATCACTTTCCCTATAAGCAGAGACATAATGAAGGTAGGCTGAGTTGTTTCACTTGAAAATGGCTCAGGTTCATTTGTGAAATTACTGCATTATTGTAGAAATGCAGTCAGAAATGTCATCCAGTAATTGTTCATATGTATCCTGGAGTTAGGTGATTTGCTGGTGGGAGGACACCAGCATTTCTTCTTGATGTGCTACGAGCATCAAAAGCTGTGGATGAGAGGAAGAACAGAGGAAGCAGAATCCATATGCAGAGTTTTATTTAAATATCAAAGCCTAAAACAGTAACAAACAGCAAACTGGAAGAGTTTAACCTCTTCAGGACCTCGCCCCCTTTTTGCAGGTTTTTTGCCTACATGACCTACCCAACAAAAAGTGGTACAGCTCCCACATACTTTAACACACAGGGGTGAGCCTGGTCTCTTTGGAAAGAAGAGATTCTCTAGTTTCAGAAAGTAGGATCAGATTAGGCCTTACTGGCACAAAGTTACAGAGGCTAGAATGGAAGATTTTCATTTCCGCCTGGGTTGTTTACCTGATAAACTGATTAATCTTATTTTTCTGGAACATGTTAGGGACCAAATAACAACTGAGGGTCATAACCACATGTCTTGGCTTTCACCAAAAAAAAATTTCAAGTCAAAAGACCCAAAAATAAAAATATTTTTCTACGGACATGGTCGTCTGGTCCAGCGTTTTTGTGTACTTGTTTACCGTATAACTTTGAATTAAAAGACTGCATACTCAGTTTAAAAGGCCTAAAACAAGCAGAGACTCTCTGTCTACTACTCTGCTGTGAAAACAGGCCTGTAACCTGACACCCTGAGCTGTGAGAGTGACAAAAGGTCAAGGATTACGCAAGAATTCTTCTGCGCAGCTTTTTCACCCAGATCCTGGCAGAGAAACATGTTGCATATCGTTGGAATCGTCTGCTTATTGGCTAAAGAGCTGTATAGGTCCCGGCCCATTTCATTGCTATTGGAAGGAGTAATTGTCAGTCAAAAGCAGGTTCCCAAAAATGATGTCATGACATCATTGGCTTCCCAGCTGTCTATCTCTGCAATACAAGCACCGATTGGCTCAAGTGAGGGCTTGTTTGATTCGTTAGGTCCTGGGCTATAAAGATGATATAAATTTTTGAATACCCCAATGAGAAGTTAGAGCGGCAAAACAAGATGATGGCGCACTACTGTTTCCAGTTTTCGGAACACAAACGGAATATTTGCGGCACGACCAAAGCATTTTGGATTAAAAGGCTTAAAGATTCCAGTTCCTTGGACCTGTGTGGATTTTTGTGGAATATATTACCCCAGTGAAGAAAGGGAAGCGTCTAAAGGTAAGGGAAAAACCGGTCTAGCGCCACCTAGGTCAGTTTTCACCAAAAGAGTTTTCTAATAGTATGAAGTCTGTGAATCATATTATGCTTTGTGTGTGGGCTTAAAAATATTGAGAATATAAACTTTACTTGGGTAAATAGGTTTTTTCGTGTTTTTAGAGGATTTGATGCTTTAAAGATGAAATGAAGCTTGTTTCTGGGTCATCCCCTAGTGGTCACTTTGATTAAAAATACTGGATTGTATTGGAACAGGCATGCATTCCTTTTCCACTGAACCTGCAATCAATAAGAATTGTATCCACAATACATGGAGGTTAACATAGTATGGAAAAGATTTTTCTTGACAAAATGACCCATGTAAGTATACTTACTTATATAACAAAGGCATAAATTTAATTCTGTCACTGTAACGGTGGAGCCTGCACCACAGCCAATACACAAAGCAACATCATTTCTTGCTTGACCACTGCTAAGGTGCTGAAGTGACAGAGCTGCTTCAGGACTACCATCCTGGATAGAGAGTGTATTCTCTGAGGCAAGGCAGGGTGACAGCAGCATCCAGCCAACTAATCAGAGCAGCCAGCAGAGTTCTATCATTGGGCATGGAGTATCTGAGGTGATGAGGTATCTTAGGGACTGGAAACTAATGCCAGTGTCTGTGTCTCTCTGTGCTTCTAGATTCTTCATTAGTCCACCGCCAACACTCCCTGCTTCAGCTATGCCTGCTGATGGTACCTGGGACCAGCCTCATCTGCCATTCTACTGCCACTGATCACCGACACCTTTGGCATTTACCAGCACCTTGTAACAGCTTTCATGTGTATATTTTATTGTAAATAAATTCACCATTTTCTCTTCCCCTTTGGGTGTCTGTTCACAGCTCATTGCAGCAAGAGTGTACTACAGTCAGTTAATTAATTTTTTTTTGCTTTAATGCATAACACATGTGTATATATAGAGTCTCATTTCCTACTGAATACACAGAAATATACTCCTTGACCAGCTGACTTCTCATATTCAAATGTTTTTAATACTTTATGATAAATGTCTTTGTATTTTTGTCCTTTTTATTCAATCATTTTTGTGGGAGTGTTTGTAAATATTATGAAAATCCATTTTGCAGTAAGCCATTTGTCTTCTTGCTGGTCCTTGAAGGTTGTTAGATATAGATGTCAATTTTTAAACAGCAGCCACATTTTATTCAGGCACAGAACTGATAGGTTGTTGATTGGTTGTCTTTATGGCGGACAAATGCTGAAACAACAAACAAAGCTTTGTAGGAACTAACTTATTTACAAAGAAAACACAGTCTCTTTCCTAAACACGCATAACAAAAACCTATACCCAACATAAATGGGCAGTCACACTCCTACTACCAGTGGATATACACAAAATATCAATGTTTACAAACAAATATCAGGTGTGACTATTTACAAATCTAGGAACCAAAATCCAGATCAAGTGTATAGTCAGGATAGGCACAGAGATCACAGAAATATAAAACTATGGAAGCATAATCACAAATGCAGTCAGGCAGGTATCAGTAAGTTAAAGCTGCTAACACTGGCTTTCATCACAGCTAGATACTGTCAATAATGACTGCTGGGCTCTTGAGCAAGGGTTTTAACCCTCAATTGTTAGTTGTATAAAACAAGATAAAAGTAAGTCACTTTGGATAAGGGCATAAATGGCATAAACGTAAATGGGAGTATATATATTAAAGTAAATAACCCTTAATTATTTGTTTATCTCTTGCTTGAATATCTGCATTAAGCCAGTGACCCACTGACATCACCAAACTGTTGCATTCTTCTATCTACTTTTCCAGGCTATTATTGTTTAGTTAATAGCTAAACATTTAGTTGTTCATGTTGTTTTTATTTTCTTTCAGTCTCATTCTCAGGCAGTGAAATATGGGTTAAAGTATAAAATCTCTTTTCCCTGATAAATACCTTTGTTGTGTTGTGTCATTGTCTTGAGGCATGATGAATACAATGAAAGTTTGATTCAATACACTGCTTTGTAAATTGGAAGACATACATTTTCTGCAGATGTTACTACCATTATGAGTTAGTACTTCTATTTCTCATCTCTGTAAATTCCAAATATTATTATTATTATTATTGTTGTTGTTGTTGTTGTTGTTGTTAATAATAATAATAATAATAATAATAATAATAATAATAATAATAATAATAATAATAATAATAATAATAAATTCTTTGCTAATTCCAATCTGGTCTTCAAATTCTGTCTGCTTGCATATGCATGGTTTGCAGTCTGTGGTATGGCCTCTATATCTGCTCTCAAAGTCATTTTCAAACAGTGGATTGTGATACCTTCACCCCAGTGGACATTGTGGATGTTGTTGGTGATGCCACAAGAATAGAAGTCCAGTTTAATGTCTGTTTCCTACTACACCAGTGGTCTACTTTTACAGAATTTTTTTTTTGCTTCAAAATGGCTTGGTTGGATTTTTTTTTTTATGTTGGTTTATCCTTTTTAACAACAAATACTTTCAACAAAATTCTTTACAGTTGAAACACAGGGCTCAGAAACACCTTTCAGTTGCAGCGTCATTTTTTTGTCTCATATTCATCTTTTGATCTTAAACCCAAATTTATTCAAAAACAAATATATATATAGATATATATATATATATATATATATATATATATATATATATATATATATATATATATATATATATATATATGCTACACTTTGTATGCAACAATGGACTTTGATGCTGGCCTATGATTATGACATAGTGTACAGACCCTCTTCTGATAATGTAATTGCTGATTACCATGCTAGACAATATCTATATGAAATAGAAATTTCAAGTCATGTTCATCAAAGAATTGCCCATCTGTACAATGAAACTAGAAGAAATCTTTTCTACTGAAAGTGTTGTACCTAACTTTGTCTGGATGCCCTGGCACGACGCAGATGGACACTTTAATAAACTCTTTCTGTTAAGAAAGAACTAGCTCTCAACAGACAAGGGCTGTATCCTGTGGGGTTCAATTGTTGCAAATTGTTTACATTGTTGAGGTGTTAAAGCATAACAAGATTTAACAGATTTTGCAAAATTTCACTGAACAACAATAAAAAAACATGAAAAAACATTAGAACAAATGTAACAGATGCATGAATTACAGTGAACTAAAAAAATGGACAGAAATTATGGACAGAACTGTTATATTTCACCTCAGCAAACTGCAGTCACTGCATTGCAGTCTCCAGTCTTTATTTATTATTGAAGTGGGTGGGCTTCATAATTACAACCTAAGTACAAAAAAACTAATACATTATTTTTTTATTATATATATATATATATATATATATATATATATATATATATATATATATATATATATATATATATAAAATAAAAAATAATGTATTAGTAGATGTCTGTCCATATATATATATATATATATATATATATATATATATATATATATAAAACCCCAATTAATTAATATACAGTACATAATGAGAATTATTATTTTTTTATATTTGATTAAATTATTATTTAGAGATGACATTAAAAATGTAAAATGTAAAAATGAAGAAAGGTCTTCAGTATTCTATAAATAAAAGTATTTCTATTGCTTGTAGAGAAATATAGTGCTGTTTTTAATCTCAGTAAGGCAGTGTTCCACTCTGGCCTCTGAAATAAACAATAAATAATGCACCTCTCATTTGTATAACATTCATTATCTTGACATATTGTGAGCGAGGCTGTATAGTTCTGCATATAATGACCACATATTGCAGAACAGTTCCTGGGATGCAGGTCAATATCTATCATCAGGCCTCTGTAATGACAGACAAAAAGGCATGAATTAACATTGACTATTATCCAGCTTAGATCTATTATCTAGATTTAAGTGTTGTATTTTCAAGATTTCTGATTTTAGTCAGATTTTTATTACCACAGTTAAAAACAAACTTTTTAATCATTACATATATTTTAGTATTAGTTAGAAAGCTTTGTTGAAGGATTCGATTTAGATTAAATTCAAATATTAATTGATATGAAATATAATATTTTATTTCAGTATTTTCTTTGACATATAGACAGCTTATTTTGTTTCAGGGTAAGCAATTACAATTTAACATTGTATGGGTAATAATGTAGGATTTTAGTCATCTTTATAATTTAAGATAACATTTCATCTCGTCTCAAGATAAATCTGAGCTTTTTCTGAGGATTCCACCATAAGAAGATTATACCATACAGTCAGGTATTAGGGCTAATTTGTTGTGAATACATAATCATTGTAGTAGGATAGCTATTATTGCTTCATAGAAATAAATACATAATTACATATGAAATCATATTTTGTAAAAATATATCATACTTAGTAAGGTTTCTTATCTTCTTAAGGTTCTTATTACTTATACTCAGAATGCTCTATATCATACAAATTTTGTTCAAAGAAAAAAAGACAAAATAGCACACTTCAAAAATGGTAGGGAGTGAAAATCCAGGAAGGAGGTGGGTGAGAAATGGAAAATATGAGTGATTAGGCGTAGGCAGGTACAGGGCAAGGCTTGCCTGTTCCAGAGTGCCATTCACTGATGGTAATTGCTTGGCATTCAGAATCTATTCCTGTCCATGCTCTGAGATCGAGGGGTGTGCCTGCAAGAGTGTGCCTGTATCTGCCACCCATGAAAAGAGCAGCAGGGTCATCTCTTTGAAGAGTCACTGTTAGTTTGGCAAGCAATTAAGCCAGCAGGTTCTCCAGTTAACATGTAAGCATGGCAAGAGATACACCTCGAATAACTGAAAGCAGAATTCATTTTAGTTATTTCAGGTGTGTCAAGGTATAATAACATGTAAAGCTTGATTTCTAGCACTTAATACCTTATAAAACATCGTAAAACTTGTGATTTTTAAAAAAAAAATTCTACAAGTAATAACTACTTCCTTTTTTGAGAGAGTGAGTTAATTAAATTGCTTTATCGTGCCAGCTGGATATCTGTTTCATAGAAGGACGGTATCTATGTGCTTCCCCATCAGAGTAATTTCTTATCCAAATACTCAAGCCAGTACACAAAGATCAATTAGATGAAGGGAATAATCATTTCACCTCCAACTATTTATTAATATTGATAGTGTGCTTGGCCCAGGTTTGCTCATCTGTTTCCAGAAGATAATGGAAGTTGAATATTACCTACGCCTTCTTATCAGGGAAGGCATGCATTTATGTTAAATGTGACACTAGATTTTTTTCAAGATTGTGTCAGCTGCAGAAAATGTCTTATTAAATAGTTCTTAATGATGCAACATGAGAGATATACTTTACCAAACACTAATGAACTTATTATATATTCAAATAAGCAGTATTATTGTTCATAATTAGTTTTTATTTTTTTATTTTTTTATTTTTTCTAAACTTGACAAACATGATTAACCGTTCCACATTTCATTTGTAATAGTGGTCAGTCAGTGAGTTCAAATGCATCAGTATAAATACTTGATACACACACATGCATGCAGGCACACTCTCTTTCTCTCTCTCTCTCTCTCTCTCTCTCTCTCTCTCTCTCTCTCTCTCTCTCTCTCTCTCTCACACACACACACACACACACACACACACACGCACACACACACACACACACACACAGACAACTCTTTGATCTATTCCTGGCTTTCATGGATTAATGTCACAATAATTACCCTCTTATAATCTTCACATTTTGTAGTCAACCTCTTGGTCATATTTCATAGAGAAAATGAAAATCATGGAAACACAGTGTCATAAGTGCCATAAAACAAAATGCTAAGAAAAATATTTTACGATCAGTAAGAATACATAACATAAACTTATACTGTAAATAATTTCATCCTACTGTGCTGACAATGTTATATCTTATCATAATCTGCTAAAAATCTGCTTAGTTCTATAAGGGCAGGTAACACAAAAGTGCAATATATTGGTGGACAAGGCGGGAAGCTATCCAGGTGTTTCCTCAGCAACCACGCTCAAATGCTCTGCTAGCTGAGTCGTCAAGGTAACAAGGTACCACATCCTGGAGATTCATTGCTTTAACAGTGCATAATCAGTCTTGGTCATGAACACGTTGAAACACAAAAGATATACTTTAAATTCAGTTCAATTAAAGATTGTTTTCATGAAATATCTGCAACCATACTTTCACACATTTTGTGTTCTTTAAAAAAAAAAACATTTAACATTTAATTTTGGCCTAACATTTTAGCAGTGATTATGTCAATAATAATTTTATTCAAAACAAGGTTAGTTATTTATTTTTGTTAGTATCACACAATGCAGTTTCTGAAAGTTTCAGAGCAAAACGTTGCCAATATCCATGTGGTTTACGCATGTTTTCTTTAATCTTTCATTTAGGTGGCATTTACAGTTATTTTGTTTATAAAGTTAAACTGCTGTATTTTAAATGATTAAATTACTGCAATAAAATATATACACAAGAAGCTCTATTTTGCTTGTGCAATGGACTCAATTGTACAGGCATATTGTGACCATCATTTCTAAAAATTAATTAATTACATAAGAAACAAACAGGAAGCAATTAATAAATATGGTTTTATCTGAAATTTGAAATTTATTAAAATGTAGGAAAATAGTCAGTAGTTGTACTCAACGTGGTGGACACACAGGCATGAAAATGGTCAGGCATGAAGACTTGTTCAGTTTTGAAAAGGTCCAAAGTGTTTTGGCCCAAATGCCAGATGACTGGGTTGGAGCATCTCCAAAATGGCAAGGCTTGTGGTCAGCAGTAGTGAGTATCTACTAACAGTGGTTCTTGGAGGAACAAACCATAAATCTGCTAGAGAGGGTGTTGGTTGTCCAAGGCACTTTGATGAATGAGGGTAACAAGGGATATGCTGTCTGTTCTAAAGCAACAAAAGGGCTACAGTGGCATACACAGTGCATTGCACCTGCCGTAGCTACAGACCGGTCAGCATGCCCTCAAATCAACAACTAAGTCTACAGTTTTGTTTTTACTGTTGTCAAACCGGTCAATGCTGTGCCATCTGTCCTAAGAAACCTGGAGCCAGAATTGCTAGGGTAAGCCTGAACCTCACACCCTCTCAGCCTGGCCTCATTTCAATCTGGCCTTTCTGACCTTGTCCCCAAAATAGCCAACCTGAGCTGTCCCTCTGATGTGCTCGTTCCTAATCCTGTCCATCTTTGTCACTCCTAAGGAGAACCTCAACATCCTCATCTCTGCTCCATACATCTCTGCATCATGTCTTTTCCTCACTGCTACACTTTCTAATCCATACAGCCTAGCTAGTCTCACTACTGTCTTGTACACCTTTTATTTGATTCTTGCTGACACTCTTCTGTCACACAACACTCCTGACACTTTTGTCCACCAACTCCAACCCGCCAACGGTTGTACTGGACAGTTGACCTCAAATACTTAAACTCATGCACCTTCTTTACCTCAGCCTCTTGTAACCTCACTGTTCTACTTCCCTCCCTCTTGTTCAAATACATGTATTCCTTCTTACGATGACTGACTTATATTCCTCTTCTTTCCAGAGCAGACCTTGACCTTCCCGGGTGTTCCTCCACTTGCTCTCTACTCCTAGATTCTTGTCTGACTTCATCTGTTAACCTGTCCATCACCATAGCAAAAAAAGAAGGGACTAGAAACCTTTCCTTGATGTAGCCCCGCCTCTACCTTGAACTCCTCTGTCTGACTAACCGCTGTAATATTCCTTTGATATATATATGGAACTACTCTGACATACCTTTCTGCCATTACTGACATCCTCATTCTGCATAGATCCTCTCTTAGCACACTGTCATATGCTTTTTCTAAATCCACCAAGGCTCCGTATGACCATCACTGTAATTCTCCATTAACATTCTCAGAGCAAAAATTGCTTCACCAATGCCCTTTCTGGGCAGGAAGCCATACTGCTGCTCACAAATACTGCTGATCACAAATACTGCTGCTCTCCTCCTTTCTTAGCCTAGCTTCTACTACTCTTTCCATAGCTTTATTAGGTATGTCATCTGGACCAATAGCCTTTCCATTCTTCATCAGCCTCAGAGCCAAATGTTATGTTGAAAACAAATCACACACAAATAAAGCTTCGGGGGAATACTAGTTTACTCAAAGACTTTATGACAGATAATAAAAATGAAAAACTGATTAGCAATGGCAACATTTCCCCCTTTCTGCCAAACTTAACAACGAAACGTATTTTCAAAGTCCTGTGTATTTGAAGTGTTCACTGGGAGTTGATGAGGTGGATCTAGCTCCCTGTCAAGCATGAGACAGTCAGGGACACCCCAGTGGTGGCAAGATGGTGTCTGGGAGAGAGCATGTTTAAATAAGTTAGAGCTATGTGAAAAAGTGTTTAAGTCATCAAATAGCCTGCTCAAAATCCGCTGTCCATGTCCAGGTTATGCTTGATTAGCTGTTGTACAAGGGAGAATGACTTATAGTCAAAATCTTAAAATGGAACAACCCCATGTGAATCACAGATGCAGTCAGGTGTATCTGCACATAACCTTGATTAAGGTCCAGCTTTGTGAACACTAGAACCGTAGAAGAGTGTTGTGATGAGTTCCTCAATTGTCGGCAATAGGTATTTTTCTCTCTCACCACAGCCTTGTTAGGACCACCAGCGGTGCATCTGAGTTCAGCAGTGGTTTGTGGGAAAGAGCAGGGAGGCAGCCTAAACCAGGAGAGTGTGTCTGCCATGGAGAGTCCACCTGAAGGATGGTCAAGGCCTAGTATATTAGCGCCATGCTGAGTTATATAGAATGGAAACTCTGGTAGACATTTTTGCCTACACTATATTGTACAGGCAGTATAAATACTCCAGTCACTAGAATGCTGGCTTGGTCATGACCACAGAGCTTCAGAGGTGATGGTTGCAACTTAAG
Organism: Tachysurus fulvidraco; assembly: GCF_022655615.1. Lineage (NCBI taxonomy): Eukaryota > Metazoa > Chordata > Actinopteri > Siluriformes > Bagridae > Tachysurus > Tachysurus fulvidraco. Next base: position 10,060,725 of record NC_062540.1, read on the forward strand.
CAAAACATTTCTTGTAGTTGGTCATATTAAGCAATGACACTTTATGTCCTGTGTCAAGAAGCAGCCTTTCTGCCATTCAGTCATTCAGCTGCACACCACATATAGAGAAAGTGACTGACAAAGGACCGACAAAGGACTGTATGAATTATTGCTGGTGAAGGCTACAAACTGGACTTTGATCTGCACCACCTTTCAAAGTGATTGAGCTTTCCATGATTTTGCCGATAGTTACTCTGAGTCTGGAGCCACAGTTGCCACATTTCAATCTTTGTTGACTTGACCGAGGCTGTGTTTGCAGGATGATTGCACCTGCAGGCTGGAACTCCTCATCCATGACTGTATTTGCAGGTACAGAGGTGACATCTTTTTCAGCTACATTAGTCTTTGCTATTTTAGGTGCGCACTGTGTAGCTTCTTCAATTTGGAGTGCCAAAGTGAGAGCCTTATCCAAAGTAAGTTTATCATCTTCCATAAGCAGCTTCTCTCTGACCCATGCAGTATTTGTTTTTTTATTAAGTTGGTATCTACAGTAATTAATTAATCATGGAGAGCACTAAATTTGCATAAAATAGCAAGGCTTTTTAAATTAGCGATTAGTGTTACTACATTACACTATGAGTCTTTTGAAAATGTCATTTTAGTGGTGCAACAGTGTGCTTAGTGTTTGGAAAATTCGTAATCCCTCAGCCGCGAGACAATGGGGAAGAAGTTTGCATTTTCTCACATCCGGGACATCATCCACGCCCGTGGCTAAAAGGTATGTCTGAAAAGACACATACCAGCACTCCCACGGCATGACAGGTTCACCAGTGTGGGGCAGAAATGGCTCAGGAGAAGATAGAGAGAAAGCCATCCTTGTTGCCAAATGTTATGTTCAACAAAACCACATACAAATAGAGCTTTGGGTGAATGCTGTCAGGACTCAGCCCGGACTTTTGGCCATGTGCTTTTGTTTATGTTCTGTATCACATGTCTGCCCTGCCCTTGTTTACTCCTCCCCATCTCTGCACACCTGTTCCAAATTGTTAATCGTTATGTCTATTTAACAGAGCGCGGAATCATCTTCAGTGTACCCTCGTCCTTTGTCTTGTTTAGTTTCATCTTTGTTCCTGTTTTGTGATTATTATATAATAAACCCTGTTTATTTGAAGCTATCCTGTATCTGGGTCTGTCTTCCTCCTCCCAAAGTGATTCAGCACAAACTCTGTCCCAGGATAGCTTCAAGTATGGACTGGCTTATTAGGAGCATATATTTTTTTTCTCCTCCTCCTGGACTGTTCTGCCAGTCTTCCTGTTTTCCAGTCTTCCTAGTCTTTTTAATTTTTTCGGTGACATCGCTCCACATTTTATCTGGTGAGGGACACCGCTCCACTTCCGGGTTCCCATAAGAGGACGTCGCCTCACTTCTGTTGCACGGAGGATATCACCATCCCGGTTCCCACCCCTTTTTTGTGGTTCCCTGTGGCATCGCCCCACACCTGTTCCAGTGGGGGACATCACTCCTTTTCCGGTTCCTCGAGGAGGACGTCGTCTCACTTCTGTTCCATGGGGGGTGTTGCAGGCCCTGTGGTGGAGGATCTTTCCCGCCCTCTGGGAAATGCTAGTTGACTCAAAGAACTTCAGTGGCGTGAAGCATGCAAATCAGCCTGACATTACAACAGAATTACTACAACAGATAATAACAATGACTAACTGGTTAGCACCCGCAACACCTTCCTCACTTCCTCAATTCTAATCTTTGGTATTTTCGGCGCTACAATATTCACCTCTTCCTCCCAGGTTTCCCTCACATTTTTCTCATTCATCAGTTCCTCAATATCCCTTCCATCTTCTCTGCACACTCTCCTCACCTGTTAGCCCCACTACCAAGCTGCCCCCTCACCAACTATTGGACTGGGCAGTTGAGTTGCTTCCAAACACATCTCCCCAGGATTGTAGGTCTATCCCCTTAAGCCATGGAGGAGTATATTGACGAAGCCCTAGTAGCAGTGTTTATCTGTTTATCACCATCTGCAACAGGGTTTTTCTTTATTGAAAATATGGATGGTGGACTTGGACCCTGCATAGTTTACAGAGGCCTCAATGCCATCACAATCCGGTACCCATACCCACTCCATCTGGTGCCTCCAACCTTAGAACAACTCTGTGAGGCCCAGAACTTCACCAAACTAGAATCTTATTAGAATCAAGGAGGATGAATTGAAGACAGACTTCCACAACAACTGGGGGCACTATGAATACTTGGTCATGTCATCTGGCCTAACTGACACGTCAGCAGTATTCCAAGCATTTGTGAACAAAAATTACGACCTCCATATCAGCCATGTCCGCACAGTGTTGTCATGGCTTCTACACCACTAGCTGGTTGCCAAGGCTGAAAAAAGTGAGTTATCATAAGGACTCTATCAAGTTTTTAGGATAGATCATCACATGGCAAGGGGTGAAAATGGACAGAACCAAGCTGTCACAGAATGGCCAACACCTGCAAGCATCAAAGAACTGCCAAGATTCCTGGCTTTTGCAAATGTTTATAGACTCTTTATCCGTAACTATAGCACTGTCACTTCCCTACTCACCCCCATGTGCCTATTTTGCACATGCTGTCTTTCAAATGTCAGTCAACTGCTGTTTTGCAAAACATTACAATACCTCATAATCTGCTGCTATAATACTTGTGTGTTCATTCCAGTACTTTTGCACATACAATAAAGAACATACAGTATTTGCACTGGTAGGTGTTGCTTTTGTGTATTGTCTTTTTTGTAATGACTTTTTGTCATTTCTCTTGCACCGTTTGCACCAGGTTGTACTTTATTCTTTAGTTCTGTCTTTGTTTTATATAGTACCATGGTCCTGGATAAATGTTCTCTCATTTCACTGTGTACTGCAACAGCTATATATGGTTGAAATGACAATAAAAGCTTCTTGAATTGACTTGACTATTCTGCAACACCCAGACCCCAAAGCCCGTTTGCCATGAAAGTAAATGCCTCTAATTGTGGAGCTGGTGCTGGGTTATCAAGACTGACCTTTGGCCCATTTTGAAAACTCACCTGTGCATCCCAAGTCCTGTGACCATTCCAGTGGTTCACATTTTCCACCACAGATGCATACTTTCTCAGACCAAGAAATGAATGCAGCATTGTGCCTCTATAATTGAAATTCAGACAAATCTGGATTAAACATCAACCAACTTTGTTAACGTGGAGCCCTATTGTAGAGAATGAAATACAAATATTATTAGTGATCATCTTTATATACAATGGACATGAGTTTGAAGAATGCATGTGGTAGTTTACAGAACCTGAATAATCCATTTTACATAATAAAGGCCATAATCTCTCAAATCTCTCAAATTTAGGGGATGCCTCAATATTTTGTCTAACTATTTCATAATTGCATAAGTATACAAACTTGTACAAACATCAAATTAATTATTGTGTGTGTGTGTGTGTGTGTGTGTGTGTGTGTGTGTGTGTGTGTGTTTGTGTGTGTGTGTATGTGTGAGTGTGAAATGCATGTGTATGTGTGAGGCACAGGTGTTTGTAGTCTGGCCTGGATATGAATAAAGAAAGACATAGCTCAAGGGGAGGGCATGTCAGTAACAATGCATTAAAAAAAAAAAAATTGAATCTTACACCCAGCTGTGCTCAACTGCATTTTGTAAAATAACATTCAGTGGAGTTGGATGCTCACAAATGTATTTAAATATAAATTTTATATTTTTGAATTATATAATCATTAAATAAAACATTTTCTTCCTGTGTATTTAATACATTTTATGTATGTTTTTCATTTGTTTATACAGTATAGTGTGAACAAAACACATCCTGTGACCAGAGGTTCTGCAGGCTGAAACAGATTGCTGATGATAAATATCAGAGGTAAATGGTCTGAGATCGCAAGGCCCTACAGCAGATAATGAGCACAGCCAAAAAGAGCACTCAGCTAAACACTTTTTACCTGCTGTTTTGCACTTTACTATTTAATGCTGCCATCAACTGCTGATACTGATTGTTGACATACAGTAATGTAAAAAAATTAGGACACCCTAATACTAACACACTCCTCCTGCACCTTATGCCCTATCTATTTACTTATTTATTATATATATATATATATATATATATATATATATATATATATATATATATATATATATATATATATATATATATACAGTCATGTGAAAAAATAGGACACCCCATTAAATATTCACTTCTTCATCAAGAAATGTCAACATGTCAATTACTGATCTTGTTTTAATTGAAAGTTATGTAATTGCATGTAAAAAACAAACAAAAAAAACCCACTTTGTTTTCACTTATTGACCAGAAGAAATAAACAAAGAGGTATATTTTACCGGCTGTGTCCTAGCCGCTATTGTTTCCCCCTTTGGCTGAAATAACCTCAGTGAGATATTTCTTTCTGACATCAACTAGAAAAAAGTGTCCCCCACTCCTTAATGCAGAATTCTTTCAGCTGTGTGATATTTGAGGGGTTTCTTGCATGCATGGTCAGTTTCAAATCACCACACAGAATCTCAACAGGATTTAGATCTGGGCTTTGACTTGGGTTTTAGGTCATTGTCCATATTTCAAGTTCCAGTTGCACATCAGCTTCAATTTTCTTGACAGATGCTCTCACATGTTCCTCAAGCACCTTCTGATACAATGTAGAATTTGTAGTGGATTCTATGATGGCTAGCTGACCAGGTCCTGCTGCAGTAAAGCATCCCCAAACCATAACACTTCCACCACCGTGTTTCACAGTTGGTATGAGCTTCTTTTGCTGAATTGCTGTATTTGTTTTATGCCAAACATGCCCTCTGTTATGATCTCTAAACAATTAAATTTTAGACTCACCTGTTCCAAGCACATTATTCCAGAAGTCTTGGCCATTGTCTCTGTGTTCTTTGGCAAACTTCAGTCTTTTCCTAATGTTTTTCTTAGACAGCAAAGGTTTCCTCCTTGCACACCTCCAACGATAGAAGCCAACATTCTGATTTCAGGTATAAGCTTATTATTATTATTATTATTATTATTATTATTATTATTATTATTATTATTATTATTATTAGCCAAAAATTTGTTTAAAAAAATGCAGCCTACGGCTTTCGAGCCACATGCACCAAAATTGGATATGTTGTAGACCCTGGTCTGAAGTTTGTTGCTTCTATTTTTCTAAGCGATCGGAATTCCGGCATTCCCGGTACGGAAGCTCAAATTGGCCTTTTTCCCATAGACTTCCATTATAAACTTTTGAGGTTTATAACTCGGCAAGTTTTCAAGCGATTTACACGGAACTCGGACAGGTTCTTTAGGACCTTACTCTGGACGTTTGGAGTTCCGACGGAATTTTCGGTTTTCCCGTAGTCGATGGTCGAACATCCCATAGACTTGAATGGGGAATTCCGAAAATTCCTCTAAGTTCTCACACACGCAGCGTGCGCAGAGCTCAGGCACGGCTTCTCTCTCTGTGATCCATGCAATATAATAATAAGTAGAATCCCATAATGACTGCAGTATTGACATGAAATGTCCAAACCCTCAGTAGCCACTTTTTGCCAAAAGTATTGGCACCCCACCGGGTATTCAGGTTACGTCACTCAACACCACGTGACGTCACGTGTAGCCCCGCCCCCAAAACAAGCAAAATCAAAAATTTGCACAACATGGACATGTGACATATCAAAACATTCATCACAATGAGGGGAATTGCCCCACGGGTATTCTGGTCACGTCACGTGACGTGTCGTTGACGTCACGTGAAAATTAACAATTTGCACAACATGGACATATGACATATCAAAACACTCAGCACAATGAGGGGAACAACCCCACAGTATTCCGGTCACGTCACGTGCTCATGTCCGCTCACCTCCAAACGTATTGGCACCCTAGCAGTCCAGTAGCTTTCACAATCTTTCTGTCCACTCGCCTCCAAAAAGCACCGGCCTTTGCGAATACTTGCACCGTCAAAGCCAACAGCAAAGTTTGTCGCGACGAAATTTACAAATCTAGTTAAAGTTTTGCAGTCTCTTTCTTATTGTAGATTCATGCACTTTGACATCAACTGTAGCAAGAGCTTGCTATATTTCCCATGATGATATTTTAGGGTTTTTGGAGACTTTAAGCATCTTGTAGTCTGCTGTTAGGATGTATTTGTTTGGATGGACTGACTCGGGCATGTGGGTAGTTGTTTTAAATGTTCTTCACTTGCAAATGATTTTCAGACAGTGAAAGGGCTGATTACAAGTTCTTTTGAGATCTTTTTATATCCCTTACCAGACTCGTAAGCATCAACAATCTACTTTTTAAAGGCCTCAACATGGTGATACCTCTCACTTCAACAATTAAGAACAAACTTAACTAAACACCTGAGGTTAAATAAGGCAGGCCTCCTTCAAAATGCTCTGTAACAATGTTCTAATATTTTGTACCTGATGTGGTACACCTGTAGGTAATTTTATCCAATTTAAGTACAAATAAATTTTAGGATGTTCTTATTTTTTACTCACAATAAATTTAATTCTTCTAAAATAACATTTTACATTTCATTTAAAATAAATATATATTTATTATTTTGTTTTACTTCTTAAAGTATATTACTTGAATCTTTCAATATTGTTAAAATGAAGATTATATGCCCACATTTTTTAACTATTTAAAAAATAGGCTTTCATGGGGTGTCCTAATTTTTTCACTAGAAGGTATGTTTACAAGAATCCTCTAATTTGCACAGTGTTCAATTACAGACTGCACATTGTTCAGTGCTATTTTATGTCCTGTTGTGTATTGTTTTATCTTGCTGCACAGTCTTGTCAGCATGTTTTGCACTAGGCTGCACACTCTGCACTTGTTGTGAGAATTACTTACTTTAGCCAGTGGGTTAACAGCAGGGAAGTTTGCTATCTTAGCACCACTGTTATTCACAAAGGAGGAACAAATAGTTCTATAAGAAATTTAAATCTCTTCTTTCCTACCTTCCATATTATTGGCTGTTATCTGTACATAAGTCTTGCTCTTTATGTGCACTTTCATTTTATACATACAAACACAGTTAAGTTTTCCATTTTTTTAATATTATAGTTTTATTGGTTTCTTATTAAAACAAACAAAACAACAGAGCCAATTAGTCAACACACAGCATTCACTTAAACAATACATTGTTATTAATGTTTTAAGAGTGAACATATAAAGGTGAAGGGCAAATCAAATAAAGCCAGGGGCTTGCTTGTTTAGGTAAATCCCACAAAGGATCCCATGTCCACCAAAATAATTCAGATTTTTTCTGCAAGTCATGTGTACATTTTTTTTCAAAGGGAGAAGATTAACCACTAGTTGTAAACAAATCTTCAAAGTTGGTATCTGTGGTGGTGACCATTGAATAAGTATACATTTCTTTGCCAAATATGTAATGAAATTTAATAAAGAATGTGAATTGTAAAGTAAATATTTAAACATAGTTGGATTCATAGTGAATTTTCTGAAGCCAGCATTTTCTGAACCATATCATGCCAAAGAGTTCCTATTTCAGATTTACATATAAAAACAGCTTAGATACAATTGGGTGCATTTTATGGAGATGTACTGGGGTAAGATATGTTCTGTATATGAATGAAGTTTTGCTCATGCACAAAGCTTTAGGTTAAGTTATGAGAGAGCCATTTGTGGTTGGCTCAGATCACTTTTCTGAATCTTTCTTAACAGTGATGAGGCTTCTGATAACAGAATACAGATAGGACATCTGGTCCTTTAGTGCTCCTGCCAGAAGACTTTTCAATATCACAGGGTTTACAGCGAATTCCCTGACTTTCACATTCCTTCTGCTAGTCAGATCAGACAAATATCAGTGCTTTTATAATATTTGAATGCCGTGTGCTGACAGAAGTAAGATTGAGACAACATAACTCTGTACTACGATCGTCTCTACTAAACATAAACAATAACACCCACCAACTCTCCCCCCTAGGCCCCATCCCCAAATGATAGAGCTTAAATTATGACTCGTCACACACACCATCCAGAAATACCTCCACTGACCACCCAGAAAGATGACAGACAGCGAATGTGTAGTGTTCAAGTGTGAAGTACCCAAGTAGCAAAAGGGGAGTAAGAGAATCTTGTATGTTTAGGATCTTAGTCTGCAGACAGGTCAGTTTTGTCCCAAATATCACCTAGGAAATTTAGTCTTTCAAACTATCAAAATGCAGTTAAAGAAGTATGTACTTGTACATTTGACATGTACTTGTCAAATGTAAGTTCTGAAACATGTATTAAGGTCAACTTGCAATGGATTTCTCAATCATTTTGTTGACAAGGTGGACTCTGTTAGGCAGAACATTAACATTAACTTCTAATGGTTTTGATATATGCAGTTCTTCTATGCCCACCTCTAAATTTAATATGTTTGAGCCAGTGACCAGAATGAGTTTGTTTATGTCATGACGCGGGGCAGGAATCAGACCCAGACGCAGGATAGCAAAACAAAACAGGGTTTAATTACAAAGGGAACACAAAACATGACACAGACTGAAGACAAGACAGGACAACAGTAGATTCCGCGCTGCCATCGGCAACGCGGCACACTTAAAAACAAAACACTAATGACACAATGAGGAGCAGGTGTGGTGACGGGAAGGAGCAGACGAAGGCGGGGCAGACATGTGACGAGAAACATAAACAAAACTGCACGTGGCCAAAGTCCGAGCTGAATCATGACAGTTTAGGCCTACCCAAAAAAAGGTAGATTCCTTCTTACATTAAATAAAAATAATAATTTTTTTTAACATGCACTCTTCATAAACAATTAAATTTGAGGACATTAACAAATACCATTTATTATCTTTAGCATTTGAATCACTGTTAATTTGCAATTTAACGGAGTCACTTCTCTAGTTGTCTAAGCACACCGACTGAGATAAGCTGACAAAATGGCATTAGCAAAAATGTACTTACTTTTGTGTGAATTTCAGGGTGATTCCTTGGCAGATTTGCTTTAGATTTCTTGACTTTTTTTTACTCAACACAGTTTACACAAGGTTTTGTTTGTCTTGACATCAAACATGAAATTAACCCATATTTCTTCTCTTCTTTTTCTCCAAACTGTTGCTATTTTATTATAGTTTAAGTCAGACATACTGCCAATGTATGCAAGATCATATTGTGTACTCGCATTCCGTGTCGCCAGGTGGATTAATACATTACTTTTACTGCACTATGCACCAAGATTAATTCTGATTGGATTAATTCTGATTTACACTGAAATCAATATGGAAGGTCATGAGTAAGTAATAAATGAGCAGTAATTACAGATGTTTTTTTCTTGGTAGGTGGGCCTTGAGCATGACATTCAAGTGTGAGGGTAGATCACAGAGCAAGAACTCATATTTAATTATCTCTACTTATTAGTTGTGTCTCACACTGAGCTGGCTCACAGCCTGCACATGGCTACCAAGGAGCTGCTTCCACTCAAGGTCTCCGAGCTGCCGCTGTTCCTCTCCCCCATCTGTGATGCCCAGCATCTATTACCGAAGATGATTGTTGACGTAGAGGTCTTTCTATACATGTTTGAGCAAACTGTGGACCAGGAGGATTGAAGAATGATTGGTCTGACCTCTTGGCCTCTCTCCTCAGGAGTGAATTGGCCCTACCACACACTTTCCAGTGAAGACTTTTTTGATACTATCATGTCATCAGTTATGAAATCCTAATGCACTGTGGCCAATCCTGTGTAAATTTGGTTGCAGAATTTCACAAATGGAACTACTCTACTTGTTTCAACTCAAGGTCACAAAAGGACGTACTGCTACACATCATGAAACTCCCTCAGCTCCAAATAAGTGATTGAGCATGTAGCAAGGGTGTCTGAATGAGGAGTGCTGTCAGACTTAAAGGTTCCTCCAACCCCAAAGAAATTCCCAGTGACCTTGTTGTAGATGAGTAAGTATTGAACTGTGACATACTCCTACCCTACATCCTCGTCACCATCAGAGAAACACCCCAGGCCTTGACTGGTTTCACCCACTTTGAGCTGCTGTTCAAAAGGTGACCTCAAGGACTTTTGGCCATGATCCAAGAAGGATGGGAGGAACAGACATCTCTGTTTTGCTCTGTTAATGATTTTGTCCAGGAAATGCAAGACTAGATTGACAGAGTGGCCCTGATCATCCGGGAACATATGAAAGCAATATGAACCGTCCAGCACAGCCAAAAAAGTTCAAGCTGGGTAATAGGTGCTCATCCTAGTTACCAATACAAGCTGCAAATACTTGGGAGGGTGGCAGGGCTCATACACAGTCCGCAAGAGAGTGGGACCCTGGTCACTAGAACCAATTGCAGCAACAGGGTAAGCAAGCTGACTTCCAGCTATTGTCAGCACTTCTCCCCACACTTCCTAGTTCGCAATGCTCACTTTCAGTTTTGGTGACTTCAGTTCCAGGTCTGCGGCCATCTTGGATTTTCACTTCCAAGGCAGTGGCTATTTTATGTGACCAGGCAGTGTATAAGGACACTGCCTAAAGATAGTTCTTTGCCAGAAGGTCTTTTCTGTCTGCCTTATGCTCCTATCTAGTCATCCCACCATTGAACTTGTTTTGTTTCTGCCTGTTACCGGTCCCAGATTCTGTGTGCCGTTCAATGCTTATGCTGGGTTTAAAATCCCTGCATGTTTTTTCTAGTTGTCATTCCTGTATGCTTTGTACTGCATTTTTTTGTTCCTGGATTTTTGTAAAGTTTTCTACGCTGCTTTCTGCCTGCTCTACATTTCCCTGTTTGCCTTTTATTTGATTACTGGAATGTTTCTGACTCTGTCTTTTGTATGCATTTTGGATTATTGGACTGTCTGTTATATGGAACTGTGCTTTTTAGGCCAGCTTGTATTAAGGATTCTCAATTAGAAATCTGGTCTGTGTCTTGCATTTGGTTCCTGCCTGCCATTCTTGACAGGCTATCTGGCCAGGCTTTGAACCAGCAGACACTCGGAGCATGCAATCTACTGTATCATGTACACTCTGTCCCAGACTTCTGCCACTCTCAAGAGTCATCTCCAGGACTTAGCTGCTGTAACTCAGGGACTGGTACGTCACCTCAGCATGGCTCATGTTACCACCTCAGCCTATCCTCATGAAACTAATCTGCCTCTTCCCTAGTGCTTCGCCAGCGAACCAGGATTGTGCCTGTCATTTTTTAATGCAATCATCCCTCCTGTCTGAGTGCTCCAAGGTCACCTAAGTTATCTCCCTGTTTTTCGGTAAAGCCAAGCTCTGGGCCACCGCAGAATGGGAACATCAGTCCTACTAATCCCATCCCTTCAGGCCCCAATCGTCTTTGGTTTCTTTTGGCTGTTTTTTCTGTCCCTAGCATTTACCATGATCTCGGACAAGTCTTCAGTAAGGCCAGGCCTGCATCACTACCACCACAGCATCTTTACGATTGAGCTCTTGACCTCCTGCCTTGTTCCATGACCCCACGGGGTTGTCAATACTACCTGACAGCCCTCCAAAATGGAAACCATAAAAAAGTGCATCCAGGAGTCTCTCACTGACAAGTCAATGAAGACAAGTCAAAAGACAAGTCAATCCGTCCATGCATAGAACACCGAGGGCTTAATGCCATCACAGTCAAGAACCGTTACCCCCTGCCACTAAAGTCTTCAGTCTCTGAGCTCCAGGGAGCCACCTTTTTCACCAAGCTGAACCTGAACCTACCATCTTGTCCACATCAGAAAGAAAGATGAGTAGAGGACCGTGTTCAACACTCCCTCTGGTCACTACGAGTACCTCGTTATGCCATCAGCCTTACCAACACACTGGCAGTGTTTCAGGCACTTGTCGATGATGTTCTTAGGGACAAGCTTAACCGGTACATCTTTGTCTACCATGACAACATCATAATCTTTTCCTTTTCACAGGAGGATCACATCAAACATGTCTGCTCTGTGCTCCAACCTTTATCTTTAACTAAATACAGGCTGTGAAGGACTGGATACATCCGAAGACACCCAAGCAAATCCAGCAATTTCTGGGATTTGCCAACTTTTAGTACAGCAAGCTCTTTCCAGTCTCCTGGTTCTTGTTGGCTGTCTGGGGGGAAAGTTGTTCATCCCTGACCATCCCCCAGGCATCCTTGGTCTCACAAATCCATGTACTTTGATATGGGTCTATCCCTGACATTTTTCGCCTACATGGCCTCCCACACAACATCAACATCATCTCTGACTGAGTCCCACAGTTTAGCTCTCACTTTTGGAGGGAGTTTTGCTCCTTATCATCTACTTCTCCTTTGATTTGTGTCTTCATCATCCTACTCTTCAGCTGCATGGAAATACCAAAGGTCATCTCAACCAAACTTTGACTCCCAACCGTCTGTGTTCAGAAAGTTGCAGATCCAATCAAATAGTGCTAGTGGATCTGAAGGAGAGCATGGTACAATGCAAGCTGTATTAAAGGCCTTGATATAAGTGCTCGTCCAGTTTTGGCCTTACAAATCTGATGCAGACAGCTACCAGAAGCCAGTGCAGCAATATGGTGGTGTGTTAGAACTTTGAAAGGTTAAAAACAATTTATAAAGCTGCATTTGTGTCATTTGAAAAGGTTGATTTGTGCTCAGGGATAAATCTGCCAGCAGCAAGTGGCAATAGGCCAGACTTACAAGCAACTGAGTTGCCTGTGGATAAAATTCCTTCTGATATTTTATATTTATTTATATTTTATTTATACTTCTGACACACCCCCAGTGTCACCCATATGAGGATGGGTTCCCTCTTGAGTCCGGTTCCTCTCAAGGTTTCTTCCTTTACCAATTTAAGGGAGTTTTTCCTTGCCACTGCTGCCTGAGTCACCTCAGACTTGCTCATAGGGGAATAAATACATACACACTGTGAACTATATACATCTAATAATAATCTAGAATTTTTATTCTGTTAATTCTTATTTCTTTTATTATTCGTTAATTCCTTTATCATTAATTATGTTTACCTTATGCTCTATGTTTATGTTCTGTAAAGCTGCTTTGAGACAATGTCTATTGTAAAAAGCGCTATACAAATAAACTTGAATTGAATTGAATATTTTAAAAGAGATACCAACCTGAGTGTGTCTAATTATCAAAATGCACGGAATAAGACAGTTGATTGTCCATGGTTACCCCAAAATTAGGTGCAGTGGCTGTAAAGGTGATAAGCAAGTGATCCGGACATTATGTGATGAATCCCCTGAGATGACCAGCAGTTCAGTTTTGCTGAAATTAAGTTTCATCTGCCATGGTGAGATCTGAACAGTAAAAGTGGTGCCTGAAGAAAAGAAGGAGAAGATGAGTTGTGTGTCATCAGCATAACAGTGTTATGTGAGCCCATATGAGGATTATAATTTCTTCCAGAAAGTCTCCTAGGTGACTATGTGAACATCGGTATATGTGAAACATGGGAAAATAAGCAGTTTGGAGGTTGGCATACCAGCAGCCTCAGGAGTGAACAGGAATTGGAAGGCCATGCCATTGACCTCAGTAGTGAGCTCTACTATGGAGGACACCATGTCTTACTCTATGGGGATTTTTGCTTTGGAGTCTGCTTCTATAGAGATGTCACCAAAATAAACATGCCCTTCCCTTGAGCGGTTTTTGTGCACATTATAGTGCTGAAGCTGTGTTATATATATATATATATATATATATATATATATATATATATATATATATATATATATATATATATACAGTACATTCTCTTCATGCTGTCAGGTGCAGCTAGCAGTTGCTTGGTGAATGTGGTTTTCAATGGCTTGTGGCCTTATTGCTCACTGCTGCTCCAAACACAATGTTGTAATTTTTATTCTTGTAACACAACTGTCAGTAACTCAACCAGTGTATAATTATATCCCATGTCAAGATATAGCTTTTAATGTCTACTTATTGGGCTGCCATCTAGCAATAGGAGTATCCAGATTTGTGCTCTCTATTCTGGCACAACCACTTTATTGGGAATGAACTGTGACTGATGAAACTGTGAAAAAGGCTTAGAACTTACACAATCATAATGTTCCACATGGTTCTGCAAAGATTGAAATGTCTTTGTTTATACGCAAATATATTTTACCTAATTTCCGGGGTAATTGAAATGGAACACGCTTTGGTGTATGCGGTTTTAAGAATGCAATAAAAAAAAAGACGAAAAAAATTGTTATGACGGTTATGCTACAAAAAACAGCATTTACTCTTTTCTGCATTTTCGCTGGTGGCAACAGTGCATTTTAAGACCCAACGAGACACCTAGGTGAAAGATCACTTGCGAGTGACGTACTTCCATTTGGCAGGAGTATAGCTGTAATGTGTCTGTCTGTGTTTTCCCCTTGTTTCTGTCTGCCGTCTCTCCCTGGTTTTAATTGTTTTGCTCCGCCCACTCATTTCTCACCATGGACACTAATCACATTCCATCTTCCCCAGGTGTCTTGTCTTTGTCTCTAATCGTCTCTGCTTGGTTATTGGCTCCTGTCCACTATATCTACTCTGTCTGTTCACTTCCCTGGTGTTGGTCGTTGTAGGTGTTTGGTTCATGTTGTTCTCTGTTCCTGTTCCGTGTCCTGATCTGTTTTGCCTGCCTGTATGTTTGTTTCTTGTTTTTGTCCAGTAAAAGTCCTATCTGCATTTGGATCCTCTCTTGCCTTTTGTTTCACCGTGTCACATCGTGACAGAACGACCAACCACATGGATCCAGCAGAAATCCTGTTTTGTCTACGTCAGGAGGACGCCCCAGTTGAGGAATACACGGAGGTATTCTTCGACCTGTGCAACGAGGTCAACTTTGGGGAGAAGGCTCTCAAGGACATTTTTAAGTACGGACTAAGGGACATCCTGCGGTATCTGATGCCATCTACTCGAGAGATAAAAACATTCTCAGAGTTCGTCAACTTGGCGTTGCTCCTGGACGGGTCCACGCTGAGCGTGAGCTGTGTAGAGACGGAAGCCGGCCATAAGTATTTTTTGGGGGGGGCAGCAAGCATCGGGGTCCGTGGGCCACAGAGTGGAATCAGCCACGGACGCCAGAATGCTCCACAGTGCCTCCGCCCAGACCAGTCCCGTGCACACCCGTGATTGAGCCAGTTCCTATGGCTACCGTACCGGCGAGCTCGGCTGAGGTCCGTGCTAACCGGCTGGTCTCCAAACTGGCGGATACCCCGATGAGGTCGGCTCGGGCAGCCGGCATCCCTAAACCGCCAGCTGGACCAGCCGGGTCGCCGGAACCAGCCGGGTCACCGGAACCGACCGGGTCGATGGAACCTGCCGAACCGACCGGGTCGACCGAACCGACCGGGTCGACCGAACCGACCGGGTCGACCGAACCTGCCAAACCGACCGGGTCGACGGAACCGACCGGGTTGATGGAACCTGCCGAACCGACCGGGTCGACGGAACCTGCCGAACCGACCGGGTCGACGGAACCTGCCGAACCGATCGGGTCGACGGAACCGACCGGGTTGATGCAACCTGCCGAACCGACCGGGTCGACGGAACCGGCCGAACCGACCGGGTCGATGGAACCTGCCGAACCGACCGGGTCGACGGAACCGACCGGGTCGATGGAACCTGCCGAACCGACCGGGTCGAAGGAACCTGCCGAACCGACCGGGTCGAAGGAACCTGCCGAACCGACCGGGTCGACGGAACCGACCGGGTCGATGGAACCTGCCGAACCGACCGGGTCGACGGAACCTGCCGAACCGACCGGGTCGACGGAACCGACCGGGTCGACGGAACCTGCCGAACCGACCGGGTCGCCCGAACCGACCGGGTCGAAGGAACCGGCCGAGCTGACGGAACCAGCCGAATCGGCCGGGTCGACCGAAATGACTGAGTCAGAGAACGCGGTCGACATCATGACACCCAAACTACCTGAACTCTCTGCCTGGCCTGAACCTATGCATGTTTCTATTTTCCTGTGTTTTGCTTCGCTGGACTTGCCAGCCCTTCTACCTCCTGTCCCTGTTCATAGGCCCAAAGCACCACCCTGGCTGCCAACTCCGTTCTGGTCTCTGGCGCCGCCTCCAGCACCACCCTGGTCCCCGATCCTGCTCTGGCCTCTGGCTCCGCCTCCAGCACCACCCTGGTCTCTGGTCCTGCTCTGGTCTCTGGCTCCGCCTCCAGCACCACCCTGGTCTCCGGTCCTGCTCTGGTCTCTGGCTCCGCCTCCAGCACCACCCTGCTCCTCGGTCCCGCTCTGGTTTCTGGCTCTGCCTCCAGCACCACCCTGGTCTCTGGTCCTGCTCTGGCCTCTGGCTCCGCCTCCAGCACCACCCTGGTCTCCGGTCCTGCTCTGGTCTCTGGCTCCTCCTCCGGCACCACCCTGGAATCCCTGGGATCCGGCCTCCTGTTCTACCGGCTCCGCCCTGGCCTCCTGCTTTGTCGGCTCCGCCCTGGCCTCCTGTTCCCCCGGCGCCGCCCTGGCCTCCTGCTCGGCTGGCGCCACCCCGGCCTCCTGCTCAGCGGGCACCACCACTACACGAACCCGACCCGCCCTCCCACCCTGGTTGCGCCTTCGCTCCACCCGCCTGAATTGGGTTTTGTGGACTTGTGAGCGTCTGGAAGCCGCTCGTAGGGGGGGGGGCTCTGTAATGTGTCTGTCTGTGTTTTCCCCTTGTTTCTGTCTGCCGTCTCTCCCTGGTTTTAATTGTTTTGCTCCGCCCACTCATTTCTCACCATGGACACTAATCACATTCCATCTCTTCCCCAGGTGTCTTGTCTTTGTCTCTAATTGTCTCTGCTTGGTTATTGGCTCCTGTCCACTATATCTACTCTGTCTGTTCACTTCCCTGGTGTTGGTCGTTGTAGATGTTTGGTTTATGTTGTTCTCTGTTCCTGTTCCGTGTCCTGATCTGTTTTGCCTGCCTGTATGTTTGTTTCTTGTTTTTGTCCAGTAAAAGTCCTATCTGCATTTGGATCCTCTCTTGCCTTTTGTTTCACCGTGTCACATCGTGACAATAGCATTGATGTATGTGGCTTGAACAACCACATTCATTTACACCTGTCTAGTTTCATCTGAAATGACCACCTCCTGAAGTGGTTTGAACAATTGGATTTATATCCATCTTGAAAACATTTCGGAAGGCATTTAGACCTGGCCTTTTTACGATCGGATAGCTTTCAAATAGGTTACTTGCAAATAAAATGTTCAATGTCTAATTGAGTCATCTTCGTATTCATGACATCAAAATTTTAACTTAAGGGCTGCAGCAAAGCAAAAATGCCATCTGCTTCTGTGTCAAATTTTGCAAGTCAGCAGTTATGACGCATATTTTGAGCGACAAAAAAATTTAACACGGTTTATTTTAATGTTAAATGAGCATCATAATCTTAGAATTTAGAATTACATTTTTTTTTTAAAAAACTAACTAACTAAAATAAAATACATTTAAATTAAATATTTATTTTCCAAATGTACAGGGAGCCACAGCAGAGGGATGAAAGAGCCACTTGCAGCTCCGGAGCCGCGGGTTGCCGACCACTGGACTAAGCCATCCATATTTTTAAAAATAGTAAATGCCTAAATGCCTAAATGCTATGCCTCTTGCAAAACAGCTAGCTAGCTAACCCACTAGCTAGCAGTTAGTCACGGATATGCAGTGTTGATCTTCAAAGTGCCAGCATTGTAAAAAATCTGAATTTTGATATATGTCAAATGTTTCTATTGTTTCCTATCATACGAACACCATTAATAAATCACATTCTGGTGCACCCGTCCCTCATTTTTTGGGGTTTTAATTTGATACAGTCAAAAATTTTATGTTTAAATACTCAACAGATGTTTACAACAGATGTTTACTCAACATATGTTTACTTCATCCCAAATACAAGCAAAATGCTCTGCCAAATGCTGTAAATGTAAATGTAAAATAAACAGCATATATGGTTAATATTTGCCCTTCACTTTTATTACATCACATTTTTTTAAATTAAAGTGCTAATCATTTTTTGTTGTTTTTTGATGAAATATAATAAAAAAAAAGAAAATCAAATGTAATCAAGTTATGGGTGGGAGAAAATCAACAAATTTACAAGTAAGCAAAGTTTTCAAAACTACTGATGTTTATGAATATGGGTCCCACAGACCCGAACAACATACAAGGGTTAAATAAATAAATAAATAAATAAATAAATAAATAAATAAATAAATAAATGTTTATTTTACTTAATAAATTCAACATTATAAAGAAAAGGCTAGAAATATAAAGTGCTTTATTGTAATGTTGGGAAAGACATGAATAGATTTAACTACATCCAAGATATTAGTCTTTATGTTTTCTATCACTTGCACATGTGACTAATTTCCTGTGTTTTCTAATAAACTTTTGCTGTTTTAATGTACATGTGTTGTTATAAACAGCATAGTGTAATTTATCTGGATGTTTTGTTTCTTGTTTTTACTGGTTTTGCTTACCTCTATGCACTTTATTTTATTAAAAGGTATTTGCATCTGCAAGAGACTCAACAAATAAAACACAAATGTACTTTATTCTTTGATGAAATATTTCTATCCACTTTAAAAATAAAAGAGTCTCTTTACAGAAATGCTCCTACCCACAGGCCTAAGGGGTCACTGAATAGTGTGATGTGTGTGAAAGTGGTATTGCGTTTACAATGACAAGTCTTACTTAATTGAACAAATACAGTGGTGTGAAAAAGTGTTGGCCCCCTTCCTGTGTTTAGTTTTTTTTTTGCATGTTTGTCACACTTTAATGTTTCAGATCATCAAACAAAATAAAATATTAGTCAAAGATAACACAAGTTAATGCAACATGCAGTTTTTAAATGAAGGTTTATATTATTAAGGGAAAACAAAATATAACCTACATGGAAAAAATGCTTTCTCCCTACAGCTAATAACTGGTTGGGGCACCCTTAGCATCAATAACTGCAATCAAGCCTTTGCGATAACTTCCAATGAGTCTGTTACAGTGCTGTGGAGGAATTTTGGTCCACTCATCTTTGCAGTAATTTGTTGTAATTCAGCCACATGAGGGTTTTCGAGCATGAACAACTTTTGTAAGGTCAGGCCACAGCATCTCAATAGGATTCAGGTCATTACATTGACTAGGTCACTCTAAGTCTTCATTTTGTTTTTCTTCAGCCATTCAGAGGTAGACTTGCTGGTGTGTTTTGGATCATTGTCCTGCTGCAGAACCCAAGTTCGCTTTAGCTTGAGGTCACGAACAGATGGCCACACATTGTCTATCAGGATTTTTTGGTAGACAGCAGAATTCATTGTTCCATTTATCACAGCAAGTCTTCCAGGTCATGAAGCAGAAAGACAGCACCACACCATTACACTACCACCACCATATTTTACTGTTGGTATGATGTTCTTTTTCTGAAATGTGCTGTTACTTTTATACCAGATGTAATGTGGGACACACCTTCCAAAAAGTTAAATTTTTGTCTCGTTAGTATTTTCCCAAAAGTCTTGGGGATCAATAAGATGATTTTTGGTAAAACTGAGATGTGCCTTTATGTTCTTTTTGCTCAACAGTGGTTTTCATCTTGGAACTCTGTCATGCCATTTTTGCCCACTCTCTCTTATTGTGGAGTCATGAACACTGACCTTAACTGAGGCAAGTGAGTCCTGCAGTTCTATGGATGTTGTTGTGGGGTATTTTGTGACATCTTGGTTGAGTCGTCGCTGCACTCTTGGGGTAATTTTTGTTAGCCGACCACTCTTGGAAGGTTCACCACTGTTCTGTAGCTTTGTAAGCTATCAAAGAAACACAGAGACAGGATTGCTGCATGTGACCAGAACGGTCATATTTTTTAATGAAAATTTTTGCGCAGGAACAACGCATCAACCAACTCACTAACTCTCCCACTTCTTAAAGGGGAAATGCCAAATATGTATGTGTGTGTTTGGTGGTGATATGTGAATTATGCATCAGTGATCTGTGGGTTGTTTGTATCTGCCACCACACAGGCCCCCCCAGAATTCACCAACAGCGGCAACATCAGCTTGCTTGGAGCATGAACATGTCTCCCTGAACGGGTGTAATGATGTGAGCTTGTAGAAGGTAGCACCTCTGGAACAGTCTGAGATTTCTTCTTGGGGTCTCCACTATTGTTGGTGGTTGGTCGACCCCTCCTAGAAGCCAGCGCCGGAACCAATCGGCTGGCCCAGCTCTCCATGAGCTGGTTTAAGTCAGTCGACAGAGACTCGGTCTGTACGGCCCCCGACATCAACCAGGAAGGTTTTGGCTCCAGCCTCCAGAACTCGAAACGGGCTGTCGTATGGGGGCCGCAAAGAGTTTCGATAAGCGTTATGAAGGATGAAGATGACTCAGCTTCAGAGAGGTCTTTGGGCATTCAAGCTACTGTCAGACCATGCCGGGAAGTAGTAACTGGTTTGAAAGCATCAATTCTGTCTAAGAGGGCAGAGTTTTCAGAAGGTAGACTCCATGGCTTTGTGCAATCTGGAATGAAATCTCCGGGGACCCGTAGAGTCTGACCGTACACGAACTCTGCAGAGGAAGTTTGTAGATCCTCTTTGGGAGCCGTTCGCAGGCCCAGCAGAACCCATGGTAGCCGCTCAATACATCTGTCATCTGTCAGGCTGGCCCTAAGTGCAGTTTTGAGAGAGCGATGAAAGCGTTCGCAAAGGCCATTGGCCTGCGGGTGGAAAGCCGTAGTATGTTGCCGCTGCACACCTAAGATTCCGCCACCTCCGTCCACAACTCAGATGTGAATTGAGGGCCGCGGTCTGAAGATATGTCTGACGGTGTGCCGAAACGCGCCACCCAAGTCTGTGTCGGATTGCTGATCATTAGCTAACTGGACAAAGTCTATACCCCAGTGTACTGCTTGCAAAGTGGCCCTGTAATGGCAATCTGCTACAACGTTGCTTTTTCCGTCTATGTGCTTGATATTTGTTGTGAACTCAGATATGAAGGCCAGGTGGCGTTGTTGCCTTGATGACCAGGGTTCAGAGACTTTAGACATAGCATGAACCAAGGGTTTGTGATCCACAAACGCTGTGAAAACCCGTCCTTCCAAAAAGAAACGAAAGTGTCTTACTGCCAGGAATAGCACGAGCAACTCTCTGTCAAAAGGTCTGTCCTTCTGCTCATTTGGGCGGAGCTGTAGACTGAAAAATGCAAGGGGTTGCCGAACACCTTCTACCAGCTCTTCGTGTACAGCACCCACTGCGCAGTCTGCCGCATCAGTAGTGATAGTAATGGGGGCATCTGGAATCGGATGAGACAGCATTGTGTTACGACCGGGTCTAGGTCAGACCGTAACATACAGGTAAAATGAAACTCAGCACAAAAATAGAAAAGAAAAAAGAAAAATAACAGAACGTGGCATGTCAGTTTCCTTCTTGTATTTATTTTATTTAGGTGGGGACAGCTTCAGAAGTCGGAAAGGCCAAAATAATAAATAAAACTCCCTCTAAATCAACAAGTACAACTCCCTTAACCTAATCCAAAGAAAAGAAAAGAAAGTACATGTCCTTCCCTCGCTCCCTATCTAGCCAAAAACAATAATAAACCGAATAACAAAACTGGCACCGACTTCCTACAAACCACCGAATAGTGTATATTTACAAGGTCCACATATAACCATATTTACAAAATCTACATGAAAAACACATACAACAGGACACTCATACAACGAGGCAGAAAACACAAAATGACTAAATCAACCCACAATTTCGACAATACACCGTGCTTTGCACAATGGGGTAGTACGGCACGCAAGCCACAGTATACAACCATTCAAAAACCGGCTTTTTCTCTCTATCTCTTCCCCCCTTTCACTTTCGCCGACGTGGTTTAAATGTCCACCTGAAATTCGCAGCCAGCCAATAGCACGGCGAAGAGGTGGGGCATAGCGTGTCATGTGATGATCGTCCAATGGCATGCAGGTGGATATGTGACGTAATTGGAGGGGCTGAAACAAGAACCAGACACCGAAAGACACCAGTGACAGTCACAAAAATAATAAGCAAAATTCAAAACATAAAGGCGTAACAATTGTTGGCTGGGCTAAAGCGAGCTTAGCGTGCACAAACAACTTGGTCATCACCTCTGACCAGATAATCTGTGCATTCTTGTTGTGCCCTTTGAGGGCCATGTACAAAGAATGCATGAGCTGGGCTGCCCGAGGAATGAAACAATGATAGAAATTAACCATCCCCAAAAACTCTTGCAGAGATTTGGTTGTGTGTGGAACAGGGAACTCTGTAATGGCATTGACTTTGTCTGGTAGAGGAACTGCCCCCTCGCTTGTGATCCGGTGGCCTAGAAAGTCAATACTGGCCAGGCCAAACTGACACTTGGCGGGGTTAATTATCAAGTCATGTTGGCCGAGGCGAGCAAACAGCAATTTTAGATGTGTCAGGTGCTCTTCCTTGGATGCACTGGTGACTTAAATGTCATCTAAGTACGCGAATAGAAAATCCATGTCTCGTAAGATCGAGTCCATCATTCGCTGAAAGGTTTGTGCTGCGTTTTTGAGTCCAAAAGGCATCCGTAAAAATTCAAAGAGACCAAACGGTGTTATCACTGCCATTTTTGGGATGTCCGCATGGAAGACTGGCACCTGATGGTATCCTCGAATAAGGTCCACCTTCAAAAAAATTGTTTTCCCAGCCAGTCGGGCTGAAAAATCCTGAATGTGTGGAACTGAGTATCAATCAGGTGTGGTGACATCATTGAGTCGGCGATAATCTCCACATGGGTGGTAACCGCCATCTGCTTTGAGGACTATGTGGAGGGGTGAGACCCAGGGACTGTCAGAGCGTCACACTATACCCAGTTTTTCCATGCTAGCAAACTCAGCCTTGGCCAATGCAAGTTTCACTTGATCTAATCGACATGCCCGGGCACAGACCGGTGGCCCGGATGTAGAGATATGATGTATGACTCCATGGCTGGCCACTGCTGAGGAGAAAGTGGGTTTAGTGAGATTTGGAAAGTTACTGAGCAGTAGGGTGAACTCACAGTCATATTGTGGCTCCCACTGAACGTGCATGGAGGACGACACTTTTTGGCTTTTGCCCCAAAACGAGCTTGAAAGAAACACAATCCCTGTTCAGCAGTCTGCCGTGCAGCGGGAGCTAGCCGTTCACCCGAACCACGTGCTGCAGTTCTCAAAACAGGGTATAAGGATGCAGCTACTACTGAGTCAGTTGCCGTACACTTGTGTGATGCTGCCTGATATACATCCGCCAGTTGTGCTAGTTCCCTGTAATCAGCTACCGTACTATTTGCAAGGGAGGTACGGACATTCTTTGGTAATTGTTGCAAGTAATAACTCTTTAAACAGAAAACATGGCTTATGCTCACCCAGTAGCGCTAGCATGTGG
This sequence comes from Tachysurus fulvidraco, assembly GCF_022655615.1. Lineage (NCBI taxonomy): Eukaryota > Metazoa > Chordata > Actinopteri > Siluriformes > Bagridae > Tachysurus > Tachysurus fulvidraco. Next base: position 10,084,065 of record NC_062540.1, read on the forward strand.
TCCATTAACTCGGACGGCCGTGAATCTCCGAGTCCAGGCAGAGAAAGCAAGCGGTGTGCTCTTTCAGTCTCTGTTAAACAGAAAGTCTTTAATAGATATGCCTTTAGTGTAGAATATTTATCCCGATCCGGGGGGATTTTCCAGAATGCTGATCGCTGAGTGCTACTTAGTTAAAACTCCCCAGCCCTTTAACTTTTTGGTGATTGTTGAGATACAGCATTTAGGCCCATTTTCTTTACTTAGCTGCAGAGGCGGGAAGTAACAGAGTAAAAATACTTCGTTACTGTACTTAAGTACATTTTTCTGGTATCAGTACTTTACTCCACTATTTATTTTTCGGACAACTTTTTACTTTTACTCATTACATTTTTACACAAATATCTGTACTTTTTACTTCTTACATTTTCAAATCGGACTCGTTACTTTTAGTATTATTTCTTCTCATTGAGCGCTGTTTCCAGCCTATCATCCTATCATTGTGCGGCTTTTTCACCATGTGACTGGTGTACTGTATTATTTACTGGCTATCAGACTATAGACTAAGGATAGCGGAGCTAACAATGAGCAGCACGCCTACAAAAGGAATGGCTAATGTTAATTCAGAGGGAGTCACCGATGTTAAAATAACTAACAACGAGGACATTCCTGGACACCCATGGCCATATATGAGGGAGATGTTTGAAATAATCGGCGTCAAAAAGGATTCCTGGCGAATGCGTTGGGAATTGTGTCAACCAGGGGCGACACAAGTAGTCTTTCAAAAGTGCATCTTCAGCTGTCTGCTTTATTTGAACGGAAAAGCACAGGTACGCGCAGCAGTCAGAGCTGGAGGTGTTTATCTATAACGTTAATCGGTGGAAAGACGCAAAGACGGCAACCAAAAGCAGTTAAATTTCACTTTTGTCATATAATATATAATATAAAACTCTTCTTGTTTTAAATTCTCACTGAGGGCTAAAACCCCTAAAGATGAAATCCTAGAACCGCCCCTGGTGTCAACCCAAAAAACACGAAGTGCTTAATTTAATTAACATTAATTTTGTCATTTGTAAAACATCACAATAATTTTGGGTTGTTTTCAAGGACAGAGCTGGAATCTCCCTACAGTTTGGGATATGGCCTTGGTGATACATTTGGTATACATTATATTTCCAAAAGTATTGGGTCACCTGACCTTTCCTGCTATATGTGTTGTTTTCTGATCTCATCCCTAGTAAACACCTTTGAGATGAATGTGAACGCTGACTCCACCCTACCTCACCTACATCAGTGCCTGCCTTTCGTAACACTCTTACGAATATCGAACACGAATATCCATCAGCACACTCCAAAAGTATATATACATACACACACACACACACACACACACACACACACACACACACACACATACATATATATATATATATATATAAAACATGACGTCCAGTTACCAGCATGACACTAAACAGGTAGTAGTAACGGAGACTTTTTACTTAAGTACATGTCAGAGCCCATACTTCTTTACTTTAACTTGAGTAAAAAAGTGTAGTCAATACTTCTACTTTTACTGGAGTCTTTTAAAAAATGAGTATCTGTACTTCTACTTGAGTAAAGGATGTGTGTACTTTTGCCACCTCTAGTTAGCTGTATTACTGGTTAGGAGCTAGTGCACCGGACATTGCATGTAATCTTAGAGTACATGAACAACATAGGTTCTCGAAGGTAGTTTTCCATGTAGGAGCTATACACCTTTATCAGTCAGAGGTTAGTAAGAGTAATGTTGTAGTAATGTGTAAATTAGCGAAGGTGATATCTGATTCTATAGTTTGCTCAGGCCCCATCCCAATGCATGCATTTACTTTACAGCAGGTTATGGTCGCGGAACTGCTGAATGCCCAGGTGGTGCTCTGAAATCTGTGGTCTTCATGGATAATTGGAGCACTTTTGAGGGCAAAGCTGGCCTTTTGGCATGGGACAGTGAACATCCCACTTGGGAAGGTACTGCTCTCATTTCTTGCAGCATAGCCTTAAGTAAATCAAATACATAGAGAAATATTAATCAATTTCCTAGTCTGAAACTGATAACAATTACTGTAGCTTGTTTTAAAGCCCTTAGAAGACCTGACAAAGTATTATCTTATTTTAGTAATATTTTAGTAATATTTTATTAGGGCCCGAGCACCGAATGGTGCGAAGCCCCATTGTTTTTGCTCGGGTTTATTATTATAATTTTTTTTTTTTTGCAAAAAATTGGCCAATTGGGGTCCCTTAACATGCTCGAAAACTCTTGAAATTTGGCACACACATCAGAGTCGTGCGACACTAGGCTCGGGTAAAGGCTGGAATACGGGCGTGGTGGGGGGGATCTGTAGCGCCCCCTGTAATGCAAAAGCAATCATTTGTGCACAGTTCGGGCAATTATGTACACACATGTACGAGAGTTGTTAAGCATATAGATCTCATCGACCTGAACAACTTTCGCGCTCTAAACTATGGGCTCCGCCCAACAGGAAGTCAGCCATTTTGGATTGTTTTATAAGTGCAGTGAACTTTTAAATACTTCTCCTAGGGAATTTGAGCGATTGACATCAAACATGGTGAACATGATGCCGAGACATTGCACTTGCTAAATTCCGAAGGGGTTATTGATATCTCGAACGGTGCTGCCATGGCGAGGCAAATAAGTTATGGCGAATTCAGAGAAACAGGAAGTGTCTTCTATCTAAGGCAAAAAATGTCTTATTGTGATGACACGCAGTGTGTATGTACGGCCAAGGATTTCGATCGCATCGATGTGCTTATTGTGAGTCCCGGGTATAGTGCCACCAACAGGCCCCAGGAAGTGTGTCAGTCACAAAGGTGGATTTTTTCACAGTTGCATGCAATGAACTTTTAAATACTCCTCCTAGAGGATTCATGCGATTGAATCTAATGCGAAATTGAGAACAGATTTCAAACACCGTTGCCATAGCATCGTGTCAAAGTTTACTTTTATTTCAGACATATTTAAGGCTTTTGGTGTGCTTAGATTAACTAGAAATTTGACACATGCATCACATTTGTCGGCTGTTAAGTGTGAACAAAAAGGTCAGACAAAGGTGTGCCTCTTAAGTGGCTCACTAGCGCCCCCGTTTGTCTAAAATGTGGGGTTTCATTTACCTACAGTCCCCAAATGGGTCAGTAACAACATAAAATAGTCCACTGATATTTACCCACTTCATGCACTTGCCCACCGTGCATTGTTTTCTGGGAGGCACCATATAGCGTTAAAAAGACGTGCGACGGCCCGCCATCGCTGCTTGCAGCTATATTTTTAAATTATATTTCTAAACTATATCAAAAAACTCAACCTTGCCACTTAGTTGCACATTTGTATTGACTTTATATGACAAACTTTCAAGTTAGAACAAGTTCATAGCACCAGTGTGAAAGAGTCCATTTTAATTTGAAATCTAACCTAAATCACACTAGTGCAATTACAAAGGAGTGCAGTATATAAAGAAATTTCAGCTGTTTAGATGTATTTTTATTTATTTTTAATTATACAGTAGGTACAAAAGGATTAAGAATCATTCATAATGCAATCAAGAAATCAAAACACTATGCATATAGTTTTTGTAAATGTATTTCATTTGAAATATGGATTGAAATATGGAAAATTAAAAAATGATTAGGACATCCAACTGCAGAACTGCTTCAAATGATTATCTGAGTGTTATTAAAGTTTTTTTTAAAAATTAAAATTTTTGTTGGGATCATATAATTTAATCTACTAATGTTAGCACCAATATTAAGTCTCTATTTTCATTGCATGTATCCATGATATGAACCGTATAAATACATTTACATTTACAGCATTTGACAGACGCCCTTATCCAGAGCTTATCAAGTGCTTAAATCTCTAACATTGGATACATTAATGCTGGCTCACTAGGTTACATGCTTAAGATACCATGAGTTTAATACATTGTTCAAAGTTGCAATAAAAAAGTGTCAAAGGTTGTGTTTTTTTTTTTGTTTTTTTTAATAAATGCAAAAGATAGGGAAAGAAGTGTTTCCTGAATAAGTACGTCTTCAACCGCCGCTTGAAAATAGCCAGTGACTCAGCTGTCCGGACCTCTAGTGCTCCTTTTCCACCAAAAAGAACCGGGTGCTGGTTCAGAGCTAGTGCTGGAGCTGGTTCAAAGTTGGTTCCACTGGCGAACCTTCTAAGAACCGGTTGTCTTTCCACCGGTTAAGAGAGCCAAGTCTGACATCACTGTATACGTATCACGTTTCCCGGCAACGTTAGCGCAGCAGCGGCAAACACAAACACATGAAGAATGGCGGATGCTGTTGTACAATTCATGCTCGTGGCCTACGTTCTCATCCAAAATAAACTAATCCATCGTGTATGTGCAGCTCAATCTAGCTTATATAAACGGAGGCTGCACTCGAGAATAAGGGTAAGTACATAACATTATTTTTTATCAATAACACCGAAATAAAGTTAGCCTTAGCATGTAGCTACCTACTATCATGTGTGCTGATAATTTAACATATTGAGGTAAAGTAAAAGTGTATCAAACATTAGTATACTAAAGGTACATTATCAAAACGTACTTTACTTACATTACTTACTGTAGAAATACTCCAGTAGAAGTACAGCATACTTAAGTAAATGCATGTACCATAAGCAAAGAGCATGTACAGTATTGAATTCAAAAGTATTTATTTTGCAGAAAAACTGGTCCAATATGCCTGTTTTAGCATATTATATTTTGTTTTTTGGATTGATCAATTAACAGCAGAACATCACATTGTTTTTATATCAGAAAGTGGTACATCTATATTGATAAACTAAAGAACCATTGCAAATTCATGTCAAATAATTTGTATTTATATTTTGTACTTATATTACAGAAAAATTATACATGCAACCTATTTTTATCTTGACAGACAATCTTGTGGTTAAAGGCAAGGCGGAGGTCACCTGCAATATGGGCAAACCCAAGATCTGAGCACTGGTGGGAGACAATAGTTTCGGATTTCACCCCTCAACAGTTCCTGCTCAATTTTCGTATGGCCCCAGAAACATTTGAGTACATCTGCAGTCGGGTGAAGCATGTAATGGAGAGAAGGAACACAAACTATCGCTTGTGTGTCCCAATCCGGAAGCGTGTTTCCATCTGGAAACTGGCCACAGGCAGTGAATACAGGACCATCAGTCATCTTTTTGGGTTAGGTCTAAGCACTGTATTTAATTGTGTTCAGAAATTCTGCAATGCTGTAATCACGATGCTGCTTCCTTACCACATAAGATTTCCTGATGCCGACAAGTTATTGGAAATGTCCACTTTCTTTAACAATCGTTGGTGAGTACCACAGTGTGTCGGTGCAATTGATGGAACCCACATTCCAATAATTGCACCAGAGGACCGTCCGCAAGATTATTACAATCGCAAAGGCTGGCATTCAGTTGTTCTACAAGCAGTTGTGGATGGCAAAGGACTACTCTGGGATGTTTGTATTGGCTATCCAGGGAGTGTGCATGATGCTAGAGTGCTACGACAGTCACATTTGTGGGAGGTCCTAAGTGATGGGGAATTACTAGGACAAACCAAAGTGACCATATCTGGCTATGATGTTGGCTATTACCTGATAGGTGATCCTGCATACCCCATGCAGAAGTGGCTCATGAAGCCCTTTTCAGATACTGGCAGACTGACCCCTGAACAACACACCTATAATTACAGGCTGAGCAGTGCACGGTCGGTTGTGGAGATGTCTTTTGGGAGATTAAAAGGACGATGGAGGTGCCTCCTAAAAAGAAATGACTGCAAGCTGGAACTGTGCAAGACAATGGCAGTGACCTGCTGTGTTCTCCATAACATTTGTGAGGAACATGGTGATAATTTCACTGAGGAGCACACAAACAGGACTGAAAACATTCAGCCTCCTGTTCAGGCAGTACCCGAGCATGGCAATACAGAAGGGGCTGACACCAGAGTTGCATTAATGATGCATTTTAAAAGAGAGAGTTATTAAAGTGCTTTGTACCACAATGATAATGTTTGAAATTTTAACAGTTGTGTTAGGACATCCAAACTGTCAAATTGTATTCTATTCCCATACATATGCTTAAAGAAACACAACCAGACATGTGTAAATTAAAATGTGTTTATTTCTCTTTTTTTTTTTAAAGCACAGAAAACTACAACGTGTGAGACTTTACATTCTTGAAAAGTGCAATAGCAGCCATACATAAAAAAAAAAAAAGTAAATTCTAAATAAAAAAATAAAAAATAAAAAAACAGTCTTGATATTGTGCAGTTTGTCATTGGCGGTCAACATGCGCTCCATGAGTCCATGAGCTGCAACAATGCATTTTCCATGTCCTTGGAGTGCTGGAAGAACCGCTCATCTGCCCTTTCAAGATAAGCCACCAATTCGGTTATGCTGTCTCTTTTCCTTTTTCCTGTGCATCAAGAATAGCAAAAGACAGATCAGTAGTGTAAAAACTATGCATTTTCTAAACAGTTAAAAAATATCTGTTGCAGATTTGTCTGCTATTAATCTATTATGTTATATTACTGAACTATAGCATCATACTACATCACTGCACTTCATCTTGTGCTCACATGGCATACAAGTTCATCATGTAGGAATTCGATTGTAAATGATCAAACTAATGTCAGTTATTGTTTCAAACCTTTAAGGTTATTCTATACATTACTTTCTATTTGGCTTGTGTACTCCATTCTACTTGAGTGATACACATTAAATCAATTTATTGGTCCTGAATATAAATGAAGAATTTAAAAATGGCGCTTGTCTGTCTCTTTTTTCTAAGTAGCCCCGCCCCCAGCTCCCGCCCCAAGCGGTTCTTAAGTCTAGACCAGCAACGTTTTGGTACTACTTAAGAACCACTTTTCCTGGTTCGGAGCCGGTGCTTTGTCGGTCAAAACAGAAAGAACTGGTTCTAAATTAGGCTCTGGCTCCGAACTAGCACTCGAACCGCTTCGGTGGAAAAGGGGCATAGGGGAAGTTCATTCCACAACCTTGGTGCCAGAACAGACAAGAGTCTTGTATACTTCTTACCCTGAGAGATGGTGGAGCCAGTCAAGCAGTGCTGGTAGATTGGACTGAACCTGAGCAGCCTGTGTGGACAAAAATGGGCGAATCCTTCTAATGTTGTAGAGAAGAAACCGGCATGAGTGAGTCACATTAGCAACATGAGAGGAAAAGGACAGTTAATTGTGCATGGTTACCCCAAGGTTGGCGAGCTGTGGCTGAAGGGGAGATCAGATCGTTGTGCAAGGATATAGCAAGATCATGACCTGGGGGTGAATCACATGGGATTAACAGCAGTTCAGTTTTGCTAGGATTGAGCTTTAACTGATGAGAAGTCACCCGTGATGATATTTCTGCATGACATGGTGAGATCCAATCAAAAGCTGTGGCACAGTATCTGAGGGTGGGAAAGTTGTGTATCATCAGCATAGCAGTGGTAAGAGAATCCATGTGAGGAAATAACTTCACCAAGAGAGTGAGTGTACAGGGAGAAAAGAAGAGGAACAAGTACTGAGCCCTGTGGCACACCAGTGGAGAGTCTGCGTGGAGCAGATGTCACTCCCCTCCATGTTACCTGATATGAGCGTTCTTCCAGGTAGGAAGCGAACCATTCCCAAGCTGATCCACAAATCCCAAGACTCCTTAAATACTGTACATGTGATATATGGCAAAACCTGTTTTCCCTCAACTGTTTTCAGTCTGTTTTCACTTTTTTGTGTTTTATTTTTTATACACATTATTTCCTGGAGGCAGGGTGACAGAGTAACTAAAGCAAAAGCCTGTGTGGTTTCACTTACCCAGAGGTCCTTGTAAGAGTGTTGCTATTGCTGAATCTATGAAACTATGACTCACAAAATGTTTTATTTTTACTGGAAATTCAGTACCAATGTCAAACAATAAGCTTTTACTGATGCCCCATTTAAAAACAGCTTAATCTAGTGGTTGTGCTTAATCTAAAATCAGAGGTTGATTTCACAATAAACTTGATGTTTACAAAGAAGTTGCATAATTGTGGTAATTAGATATTAATCTATATTTTATAAATCTGATTTATATGCCATAAAAAATCTTTAAAAAATTATAAATACTAGAGAAATATTATATCAAATAGACCCACAAATATTTACAGAAACATCATTATAATTTTAATTAGTCCTGACAAATATTTTACTAATTAAAGCTCTCATCTCTAACATAAAACCTTGTTGCATTGGACTTTTTCATTAGACTCATTCTTTATATTGCTTTTATTCTGAAATTTGCAAAAGCTTTGGTACAGGGGCGGTTCTAGGATTTCATCTTTAGGGGTGCTTAGCCCTCAGTGAGAATTTAAAAGAAGAAGAGTTTTATATTATATATTATATGACTACATAGTAAGCCAAAAGTTATGGTATTATTTAAAATGGCAAAAGTGGACACCAAAATTGTATGCATTATGTAATGATGCCAATCTTGAATCAAATCAGTTCATGCATGTGTGCATTCTCTACGAACAGTGTGTCCAATGAATGCAGTCATTAATAAAAAATATATTCACAAGACAAAGACCAAATCAATAAATGTTATTTTTATTTAGTATTGAATGGATTGTTTGCATTAATATTTTGTTTGTGCTATCAACTCTGGTAATAAGAATACTGAAGTTTCACTGGTATTAGTATAACTTATCTTTTTTAATGTCAACACAGTACTGTATATATACTATAGCCACACACAAATCTCTGTACATTAAGTTTACTACTATAGCAGAAACATGCAGTAGTAGTACAACTTTATATAACTGTACCTCCAACAAACTTTTACTTGTGGGATGACATAAAATACATTTGAATGTCTTATAGTGTGTTTTTTATTCCATGATTCAATTGCTTAACAGTGATCAAATGTAATACCTTATATATGGGTACAGTTTGAAAAACTGAATGCCTATCTTTATAAAGACCAAAAGAAAAGGGTTAGGGTTAAACTGTTACCTCACTTAATCTAAGTTTAAAGGATGTCAAATTGTTGCCTGGAAGCTTACATTGTGTTTATATATATATATATATATATATATATAGATATATATATATATATATATATATATATCTAGATATATATATGAAGGTTATAAACACAAGATATTTTTCCATCAAAGTCTCAGGCCTTCTTCTGCCTTCTTCTGTTGTTTCCACAAAACATCTGAAAGGACAGCATTTTATAATGCATCTTATATAACAATCAAAATGAGTTCTTGTTTAAAAAAAGTTTCAATTCATTATACCGAATTGGCATCCAAAGATTTTTGGTCCTTTTACCTATAGCCAATCTTATTTCCATTTTTTTTGCAGGTGTTTCTATTTGAAACAAAAATCTGCTGATGTAAAAGCAACACACTTTAAACACCTTTGGTGGTCAAATGTACTGGATGGCAATCAATACATTGTTGCCATGTATTGATATTTGAAGATGTGACATTTTTAAAATCACCAATTACCCAGAGGACGACAATGTCTGTAACAGAAGCCCATAAAGTAAAATAAAAAATTCGGGCTGCTGTATATGCTAACCAGTGTGCTCACAACAGCAGATCCATCAATTTCTGGTATTCTGAATATTGTGTTTGTATAAACCTAGCCTTTGCACTGGGTGTGTTTGTGTGTAAGTTACATGTTTAAACCCAGGACCTGCACTATGATACACATTTCTATCTATGCAAACTAACATTCACATACTGGTTCTTTGTTGAATAAGATTACTTATATTCCTATAATGCATGTTAAACTTACTACTATGTAAGTAACTGTTGTATAAACACCATACTAGAGGGATTGATTGCAAAAAAACAGTGGTTTGGAAATGCATAATTTTTTCTATTTTTATTGCTTTTTGTGTTTTTTGTCATCAAAAAAGTGGAGAGTGAAACATTAATGCATTAGTTGTCTTTGGCTCCTTTTATCAAACAGCAGACTGCATTAGAGGCTTGAAGTGCAACAGGAACAGCTGTGCAAACCCCTGCACACAGAAATACACACACATTTTCAATGATGGAGATGGCAGCTGGCATTTTTACAAGGGAGAGCAACAAGCGCTCATGCAGTCTGTGATCTTTAAGTTTCCTATTCACCTTTTCTTCAGGCAGAGTGGAAGCGTGGCCTGTCAAGTCCAATCAGCAGCCACCTGGATGCATCTTCTTTAGCTGTGTAAGATGTATGTGTGGGTTTGTTTTAAAAAGAAAAGTGTATCCTCCTTCCAGTTGTCTAAAAGTATATATGTAGTATATATAGTAAGTGCTCACTAATATTTTTTATTTTCTACTCTCTTCCTACAGCTATTCTTGAGATTCTCAGAAATGCAGACCTAAAAGCATTACCCAAGGAGTGCTGTATTTTCTGTCACTGTATTACCAAAATGTTCAGTGATGCTTGCTTCAATAAAAGCGTATCTCTTCATTCTTCTCCGAAACTCTCAGTTTTTAATGATTTGAAGAGGCAATTACCCTCATTTCAATACAACAATGCAAAAAAAAAAGAACTGCCCAGCTCAATCTGTTATACTGTACACTAACATTTTATAGCAAAAAACATCCATAAATAGAAGGGACAATGGACATGATATAACTTTTATTTTTGTTTTATATTTATTACGGTTTTATTTTTGTTTGTTGGCCTGAATGGATGTTCATTTTCCCTAATGTTATGCTGATGCTATATTTGGATACTGATGGCTAGGTAGTATTAGAGTTAATGTGGTTTCTCTTGCTGTGGTTTCTCTTGCTAGGTAGTATTAAAGTTAATGTGGTTTCTCTTGGTTTCTCTTGCTTCTGATGCTCATGCCTAGTTTAGGAACTGCCGAGGAGGAATCTGTTCCATGGGCCACCAGTATGATAGTTAATGCTCCTGGCATGCCTCCCAAATGGGAGAAGAATGAGTAGGCTATGGTTGGGGTGCAAGATGTCCTGGATGATGACTTTATCCTCCATTCTCAAACATACCGTGATACATGGTAATATGTTCAGAGAGGCTGCTTCAACCACACTGCAGATTTGAAGAAAAACATAGAGACCATGGTCACTACATAAACAACAAGGATGCTCAGCATATTTGGCAAGGCATTCATACCATGACACAGTATAAAGCTACAGCCTTGTCTGTGATGATGGCGCATTGCTCCAAGATGCACAGAATGAATTATATGTACAGTTCAAAGCACAGAACAACATGCCAGCAGGGAAGACTCCCGCCGACTAAGTATTAAGATTGTCTGCAATCTATCCTAGTTGTGACATACCTGGCTGACTACTCAGGGAATGTGTGTTCTTCAAGACAAACACCTCCTCCCCTGTGCCAAAGAAATCATCTGTGTCAAGTCAAGTCAAGTCACTTTTATTGTCACATCACCACAGCACATGTGCCTTGGTGAGTAAAATTCTTAGGAGCAAACTCCAGAAATTGCAGAACAGTTGTACAGATATACAGATAAAGATATAGATAATGAGTTGACATGAAAATGTGCAATTTGCTCATACATATAGTTAGTGCAATATGTGTGTACAATATGTACAATTAACAAACAATGAAATCCACAGGTGAAATGTGCAGTATGATCATACATATAGCCGGTACAATGTGTGTACCATATGTACAATTAACAAACAGATAATGGAATCAGCAAATGAACATGTGCAATATGCTCATACGTGTCAGTACACACAGTGTACTATTGGGCATCCTTACAGTAGCACTACACATTATATTCATTATGTACTTAGATATGTACAGTATATGTGTAAATATATGTAAATATATTATATATAAAATACTATAAGGTGCAAAACAGATTGTACAGGTACAGAAGTGACATGGATGTGCATCAGATGGTATCTAGTGGCATTAAATGCAGTGTGAATGTATAGTCCAGTGTGGATAGTCCGAAGTTAAGGTGCAGTGTGTGGCATACCATATTGTGAAAGTATGCTGTAGGGTGTATTAGTTGTGACTGTTAATTAGTGTGATAGCCTGAGGGAAAAAGCTATCCCTCAGTCAACTGGTGCGGGATCGAATGCTGCAGAGACGTCTTCCTGAGGGGAGCAGAGAGAGCAGTCTGTGGGACAGGTGGCTGGAGTACTGATGGTCCTCTGAGCTTTTCTTATACACCGCCTTGTGTAGATATCCTGGAGGGAGGGAAGCTCACCTCCAACAATATGGCTGGCAGTTCGCATGACCCTTTTCAGAGCTTTACGGTTGCCAGCGGTGCTGTTTCCAAACCAGGCAGTGATGCAGCCTGTCAGGATGCTCTATATAGTGCAGGTGTAGAATGTTCTGAGGATGCTGGGGCTCATTCCAAACTTCCTCGTCCGTCTCAGGAAGAAGAGGTGTTGATGTGCCTTCTTCAGTACTGCGTCAGTGTGTATGGCCCAGGTGAGATCCTCGCTGATGTTGACGCTGAGAAACTTAAAGCTGCTCACCCGCTCCACAGGCGTCTTGTTGATGGTGATGGGTTTGTATTCAATGTTCTGTCTCCTGAAATCCACCACCAGCTCCTTGGTCTTGTCAATGTTGAGTGAGAGGTGGTTCTCCTGACACCATGTAATCAGGGTGCTCACCTCTTCTCTGTAGGCCATCTCATCGTTGTCAGTGATCAGGCCTATCACCCTTGTGTCATCAGCGAATTTGACAATGACGTTGGAGCTGTGTGTGGCTGCACAGTTGTGTGTGTACAGGGAGTACAGGAGTGGGCTGAGGACACAGCCCCGAGGTGCATCAGTGTTGAGGATCAGTGGGGAGGAAGTGTTGCTGCCCATTCTTACCACCTGACTCTGCCTGTCAGGAAGTCCAGAATCCAGCTGCACAGAGATCTGTTTAGTCCCAGAGTCTGGAGCTTTGCAACAAGTGTGGCAGGCACTATAGTGTTAATGCTGAGCTGTAGTCCACAAACAGCATTCTCACATAGGTGTTCTTATTTTCCAGGTGGAAGAGAGCAGTATGAAGGGTGAAAGCAATAGCATTATCTGTGGAATTATTGCTACGATATGCAAATTGTAGCAGATCAAGTGAGGCAGGCAGCACATAGCAGATGTATTGTCTGATGAGTCTCAAAGCACTTGCTGAAGATGAGTGTGAGAGCAACTGGCCTCCAGTCATTTAGGCAAGTGATTTTATTTTTCTTTGGTATGGGCACAATGGTGGATTTTTTGAAGCACGATGGGACCACAGACAGACACAGGGAGAGGTTGAAAATGAATGTGAACCCACCAGCTAGTTGGGATGCGCATGCGGAGCACACTGCCTGGGATGCCATCAGGACCCGCAGCCTTGCGGATGTTTACCCGTCGAAAGGATCGGGTTACATCCGCGACAGAGACGGAGAGTGCACTCAGCCAGTAAAATTGTTGGGAGAGGAGGTTGGAGGGGACGATGTCTGAGTCTGACAAGAATGCCGGCTCTCTTCCCTCTTTTCCTCGGTTGCGTCATTACGGCCCAGACAAAGGGCTCTGATGCGGTGTTTGTAAACAAATCGCCAGCGTTCAAGAACTCAAAGTCTGGTTTGCGTTTCGTGACATAGGTACCGACATTTCGAAGCATGTGTCTGTTGTAGGCAGTTATGCAAACAACATCCAGCACACAGAACAGCAGAATAACCAGTAAAATAAACGAAAAACTGCAAAGTTTCCTCGGAGCTTGCAACACGGCTGCCATGCTCGGCACCATCTTGTAATTGCTTGCTGTGTACTATGTGAATATATACTGTTCTGTTGCACTCACACCTATACTTATAAAGCTTTGTTATGAAACACATAAAGAGCAGCCTCCATACGACACTGCACCCGTTTTAGGATGCTTACCATCCTAACCACCAAGTATGATCTACTTTTCTCTGACTCACCTGGAAAAAGGTCTATACAATGATGCTGTTCATAGACTTCCACAAACACAGTCATTTAAATTTAAATCCTCAATTTTTTGCCTGGGAACCTGAGTCCATCAGGATTGCCAACACCACATTTAGCACCACCACACTGAACACTGGTGTTTCTCAGGTATGTGTGCTTAATCAACTGACTTCCATTTTCTACCAAGCCTGAAGAGAGCTAGACTCCCCTCCTATCCTCACCACCTTTTACAGAGGAATGATAAAGAGCATCCTGTCTAACTCTCACCATGTGGCAAAGGAATTACAAAACGCTCTGAACAATAGACCCACCCCCATTGAAAACGATCCCTCTCAGCCATCGGAAAAACTCGTCAATTCCTGCTATTTGGCTGATTTGTGCTATCACCAGCAGACTCTGCATCGGTTTTTTGAGGCAAATTATATAACATTTCATACTGATTTCAACACTCACCTATGCTAGTAAAACACCTAACCATGTGTCATGACCTAACCGGTTATGCCCCCTCCCAACCACCAGAAGGCTCCTTCACATAAATACTGACTTGGCCCTGAGGTCGATGGACATTTCTGGGTTTGTCCCTTCTTAAGCCATGTTCACACCTAGACTCACTAACTGCATACTGAGGTGTTCCTAGCTTGTTCTACTGTGTTTGACTTCTATTTTTGCCTTGTGGAATACTGTTTTTAAATTACTGGTTTGGATTTCACTACACTGATTGTTTCTCTGTTCTCTTGAACTTTACCTGTTTTCTTGACCACATTTTTGCATGCTGATTTAGGTTATTTGTTTGGATCTTCGACATTAAACTCTGCTTATGGATTCTACAACACCTGCACCCAGGGGTTCCTTACAGATTTATTTGCCTGCAGTGAATTCAGCAGCATTTTTGAAAATACAAGCACTTTTAATGCAACAAAGTGATCTGCTGGCTGACTGACAGGAGCAATTGACATTGCTGAAAACCACCAACGCTCACCTTGCTCGGATTGCTGCCGCCACAGGGTAAACCAGCAAAAATGGCTCTCCCTGACAAATTTCATGGCTCCACTACAAAGGCTTTCTTCGCCTTTGTAGTAAAGGTTTATTTCTCACACCAATCGGAAGCTTACAGGGAGGAGGCCACAAAGTGTGCTCTACTTTTATCACTTTTCAGGTACACGAATCTGTCAATTACCTTTGGCAGAGATGTGTTTGACTATCCGGCTAGTGGCAAAGACATTTCCTTGCAGTCAATGCAAGTATGCGGTCAGGTTCAGAATGCTGGTGGTCCAGAGTGGCTGGAAAGACACCACACTATGAGCTGTGTTCTGAGAAGGCCTCAACCAATCTCTCCAAGCTAAATTGAAACTTTAAAGATATAAACCTAACTCTACCACTGTAAATACTGCCACCCAACAGGATCAATTCATGAGAGCCCAACAAGGTTGAGCTCGCACTAGGGAGAAAGTCCTCCCATCCCCTGGAGAACACAATAAGTCAGACTCCGAATATCAGCAGGGGCACATTATTGCCACCTACGCATGGAACTGTGCCCTTATTGTGGACAACCAGGACACAGTAACTCTCAGAAGAGGAACGAACAGTCTATCCCCAAGAATCTGACTCAGGGTCAGCAGTTAATCTTATCCACCATCATCTGGTTAAAGAACTGAATCCACTTACCATTCCATGTGCCACTCCCCTCAGAATAACCTCTGTGGATAATCAGACCATTAGGGATGGTTATATCACTTATCAAACCCTATATCAATTATGAAAACAATGACAAGGATTCCAGGCTGCCCAAGGCAACATGACCAGAATAAAAAGGGAAGACAATTAGTGACATTAGAAGCAGGTGTGCTGAGGTGGGAGGAAATTAAGACTAGGCGGGGCAAACACATGAACACAAATGTAAACAAAAACACATGGTACAAGATGCAACTCCAGAAAAGTGTAGTTTCCACTACTACTACTACTACTACTACTACTACTACTAATAATAATAATAATAATAAAAAGAATAATAATAATAATGAAATAATCTTTTATCAAAAAAAGGAGATACCCTTGAATGGTGAAAAATTGAGAGTGAAAGTCTTAAGCCTACATGTATGTAAACTTTGGGTCAATTGGAGAACAAACCTCTCCACTGGATATGCCCATGTCTTTTGCATTTTCAAAAACCCAAATGTTAGCCAGGATGCTAATATTTGCAGTGCTAGCATCAGGTTTTGTTCATAAAACTCTGTTTCACATTTTCACTGTGTCTTTCTATGTATTGGTTTGCCAGTTAATACTCATCCATTTATACAATTTATAGAAAAGCTTTATAGGCAGTTAATATTGTTTGACGTGTTTAGAAGGTAATATCAATGTCTGCTTGAAGTGGGATGTAAACAAATGTTATGATAACCAAAGAGAATTCTCAGAGTAGATAGTAAGAGAAGTGGAGAATGGAAAAGAACTGCAATGTTTTTGCCATGTTAGAAAGCAAAGACTGGGGCAAAAGTCCAACCAATTTAATATACTGTGCAAAAGAACAAAACAAACGGTATTTCATGAACTATGACAATAAAACACAAACACTACCCTGCTGAAAAATCTACACCAGGTTATGTATGTAACCCGGTTCCCTGAGAAGGAAACGAGACGCTGCATCAGTGCTGACGCTATGGGAATGCTTCTTTGAGGAAGTTGTGTCTGTAGCTCTGTGTGCACACATGCCATTTAATGGCTCGCCAGTAAGTCCATATAAGGGCATCTACATCATGCTGCTCCAGCTTCTATTTGTCTGAAGGAAGCGCGAACGGATGCCCGGGGCGTGGCCAGCAATGCAGCGTCTCGTTCCCTTCTTAGGGAACCGGGTTACATACATAACCTGGTGTAGTTCCCTTTCGAGGGAACTCAACGCTGCATCAGTGCTGACGCTATGGGAACGCCAATACCCACGCCGCCACGCACCGGTCGATGACTGCACCAGAGGCCACGAGAGAGCACGAGCAGACTGGGAACAGCACATCATAGGCCCCGCAGTACCTGGGACCTGGAGTGGGGTCCAAGTCCAGGTCATAGAATCTGATAAAGGTGTGCGGAGAGGACCATCCTGCCGCAGCACAAATATCTTCAATGGGGACACCCCTGGCCAAGGCACTGGATGAAGCGATACCCCTAGTGGAGTGGGCGCTGAGGAGCGCACCTCATAGGCCTGAGTAATGGCCTCCACCACCCAGTGCGGCAGGCGCTGTTTGGAAACCGTATTACCCCTATTCCGGCCCCCAAAACAGACAAAAAGGGCGGAGGAGTTACGCCAAAAGCTAGAGTAGTGGATGTAAGTCCTCAGGGCCCTCACCAGGCAAAGCAAGTGATGCCTCTCCTGTTCCGCCGACTCATGGGGTGGGGGACAGTAGGCCTGCAGGATGATTGGACAACCCGCCATCCTGGGCACCTTAGGGACATATCCTGGCCTGGGGTGCAGGATAGCCTTGGACATGCCGGGGGCAAATTCTAGGCAGGCGGGGGCGACCGACAAAGTCTGCAAATCCCCGACTCTCCTGAAAGAGTCCAAGGCAAGAAGCAGAGCTGACTTCAGGGTCAGAAACGTCGCAGAGGCTGACTCCAAGGGCTCAAAGGGGGTTTGGTCCTGGTCTCTGCCCAGATCAGAATCTGCCATGCCAAACTGAACAGGGGGCGTGAACGCAGAGCGCCCTGATGATTGATATAGGACCCCACCGCGGTGCTGTCCGTCCACACTAGGACATGGCAGCCCTTGAGGTCTGGGAGAAAGTGTTTCAACGCTTGAAACACAGCCCTCATCTCCAGGCAATTTATGTGCCATGAGAGACAGGGGCCCTCCCATAGACCCTGGGCCGGGTGGCCATCTAAGGCCGCACCCTAGCTGAGAGCAAGGCGTCCATCAAAAGAGTCCTGCGACAGTGACACGCCCCTAGAATGGGACCCAAGGCCAAGAACCGGGGTCTTTTCCACATAAGAAGGGTACGAAGCCCACGGCGCGTAACCCGTATAACCCTGAGGGGATGCCTGCGAGGATGAAAGCCTGCCCCCTTGAGCCAGGGCTGGAATGGCCTCATGTGAAGCAGACCCAAAGGAATAACGTTGGCTGCTGCTGACATGAGGCCGAGCACCCTCTGTGCCTCGGCGACAGAGAGGCCGCCTAGCCGAATAGTTTTCACCACCGACAAGATGGAGGGCAGCCGAGTGGGAGACAGATGTGCCCGCATCGTGGTGGTGAAGAATGAGCCAGTCGTCTAGGTAGTCCAATACACGGATGCCCTGGAGACGCAACGGTGCCAGGGCAGCGTCCATGCACTTCGTAAACGTGCGTGGTGAAAGGTCTAGGCCAAAAGGAAGGACGTGATACTGGTACGTTTCGCCCCCGAAAGCGAACCTGAGGAACTTCTTGTGCTCTGGCAGGATGCTTATGTGAAAATAAGCATCCTTGAGGTCGATCGTGACAAACCAGTCCTCGGATATGATCTGGGACACGATCATCTTGAGTGTGAGCATCTTGAACTTGTAAGTCTTCAGAGTACAGTTCAGAGCCCGCAGGTCCAGAATCAGACGCAGCCCCCCACCTTTCTTGGGAACAACAAAATATTGTCTGTAAAAGCCAGAGTCCCGCTCTGGGAGGGGAACATGCTCTATGGCCCCTTTTTCCAGAAGCGAGAGGAGTTCCTCTCGGAGGAAGACCGCCTGGTACCCGCCCACGATTGTGGGCAACACACCCTGAAAACACGGAGGACGGGAGGAAAACTGGATCCTGTACCCCCTTTCTACAGTATCCAGGACCCACTGAGACACCCCTGGCAGAAGTTTCCATGCTGCCAGGCTGTGTGACAGTGACGTCAAGCTCGTGCAGACCTCCGCACAAGAAAGGGGAGAAGATCCGCACAAGAAAGGGGAGCCGACACAGACCCCACTGCCCCCCGAAATGACAAAGGTGTTGGGGCAGGCAGTAGGGGGAGCATCTCTGAATAGGGTGCTTCCAGGAGCCCCTGCCCTCGGGCAGGGGCTCCGGGGAGCCGACACAGACCCCACTGCCCCCCGAAATGACAAAGGTGTTGGGGCAGGCAGTAGGGGGAGCATCTCTGAATAGGGTGCTTCCAGGAGCCCCTGCCCTCGGGCGTCAGGACTCCTTTGCGGTCTGCTTGGCTATGACAGACCTAAGGTCCCCTCTCACCGGACGGGTTTGGGCCTGGGCATGCGAACCGGCCTTCCTGATTTTTAGACGGGGGGCACGGCCCGCCACACTAACTCTTTTCACTGCCCTGAGTGAGCTAGAAGGGGGGGGGGGCTAGATGATTGCCCAGGCTGCTCCCCGTTGTGAGGGAGAAACTCCCTGAATGCCACTGACTGGCGTTTCACCTCCTGGTGCCTGTCGATGACAGTACTAACGAGATCAGTGGCGCGGCGGAGCTCGGACACCACCTGAGGTCCCCTTCACCGCCATCCAGTTCTGCCAGCAGGTCAGCCTGGTAGGCCTGCAAGACTGTCATGGTGTGCAGCGCCACACCCGCTTGACCCACTGCCTCATAGGTCTTACCCACAAGGGCCGAAGTGGTCCTAAATGGCTTGGATGGAAGGGCAGGTTTCCTCCATGCGGGCGATGCAGGGGAGAGATAACTGGCCAGTGTCTCTTCAACCCTAGGCATTGCTCCATACCCATGGTCTTCAAGCCCCATAATGGTTGAATAATCTGACATGGCCGGAGAAAATACACACGCCGAATAGGGATTTTTCCAAGACCTCGATACCTCAGTATGGCGGTCTGGAAGAAAAGGAAGATGCCTACGTGCAGGTGGCTGATGGCCTAAAGTTAGAAAGCGGTCGTCCAGCTTAGAACGGACGACACCAACTACCTCTTCAGGCCAATCTAAATTCAACTTCTCGACAGCCCAAGTTATTACCTCGAGGAGTTCCTCGAACACCACTGATTGCGTTGGCCCTTCCGAGGTAGAAAGCCCCTCCCCTTTGACATCGAGCTCCTCGGAGCAGAACGCAGAAAGCAGCATGCTCTCTTCTGGTTTGGGAGAAATCGCAGCTTCCGAACACGAAACCGAGCGATCGGAGTCAGGGGAGAGGGCCAGAGAAAGGGAAACACCAGTCTCTTGCTCCACCTCCGCTGACTCAACCTGGGAACCCCATGATTGAAGCCGCCGAGCTGCCTCGGCAGACGCAGGACCCGAACCACGAGGTGCAGCCGCAGCTGAAAATACAGTCAGGCAGGATTGGAGCATGCGGAGAGGGAATCCCTCACAATGCACGCAGCCGGCTTCCTCGAGAGCAAACCAGGCATGCTCCTCTCCCAAACACACAACGCAAAGAGAATGCGCGTCGCCCCCTGCGGGGGCAGGGATGCACGCATCTCTTAAAGTGCACGCATCTCTTAAAGTGCTTTGACTGCAACATATTGCCTAGTCTTTCCCTATTTTTTTCTTTCCCTGCACTTGACAGACAGACAAACGACACAGAGCGCTTCCTGAAGACAAAGAAAGCTGGAGCAGCGTGACATAGATGCCCTTATATAGACTTACTGGCGAGTAATTACTCTGTCTCGTGTCCTTTCCGAGCCACTAAATGGCGTGTGTGCACACAGAGCTTCCTCAAAGAAGCATTCCCATAGCGTCAGCATTGACACAGCGTTGAGTTCCCTCGAAAGGGAACCAGCATAAACCAAGATGAATTCCATGCTGGTCCAGGCTGGTTTTTACTGGTTCATGCTGGTCAGTTCTGGTATAGTGCTGGTCAGTGCTGGTATAGTGCTGGTATAGATAGGTGGCCAGCATAGTCATGGTGTTATCAAGAAAAACGGGGCTGGTGTAGCCAGTTAACCAGTATGATCTTTCTGGAAGCTTTATGGGAACAACCTTTATTGTTGCTTGTGTATGTTTCTATGTAACACATTAATATAAGATTAAAACACAATATATTGGAATATATTTAATTATAAGTGCATTATTTCTTTTGCTCCCTCTTTTGAATAAAGAACTGAAATAACAAAGCTCAAAAAGCTTTGAATAACCAAGAATAAAAACACTTAGAAATCGTTAGGGATTAAAGTGTTAGGGATTAAAGTGTCTCCACAAATTAAATATAGTAATACCAACAAATGTTGACTTCCTAGGCTTCATGAGGGAAGCAGCATATAAATCATACAGAATGATGGTTTTTTGAAAAAGATATATATATATATATATATATATATATATATATATATATATATATATATATATATATATATATAATCCATTTGTCTCAATTAAGAAGTAGTTAAGTTGTTTGGTTTTTTAGTAAAGCAGTAATGTGAAGAGATATTACCCAGCATCAGTGTTGCTATGCAACCTTTAAAGCAACTATGTTCACAAAGGTAAATGTAGTTCCTACACTTTACAAAAATAAATCTCGCAATGTTTTCGACTACATTATATACCTTACAGTGTTTATCGAAATTAGTATAAGTGCACGTGTTCCAGATCATCCGGTTTTTGCCACCGTAATTAGGACTTTGTTTTGGGGTAAATAAAAAGCTTCCGCTTCTACACAACGAATCTGCTGATCACTGGGAATCAGAATGTTTGCATACGTGAGGTACCTGGATGACGGCTGCATGGCAGTTGTTTCAACTAGCGAAATTAAGGACATGTTTGACCAAACTCAGGTTTATTGGGTAGCTATGATGGAAGCAAGACTTCATCAGGGCACAAATACTAATGCTTAAGGGTATGCAACTTAAGCAGTGGCTGTTTCATCGTAACTCGTTCACTGCACAATATAAACAAATGAGTGATATATAGTTTTGTTTCTTATTTTGTTTCTATAATTTTTCAGAGAATAAAGAAGACATAGAGCAGGAGTTGTTTAAAGGCAAACGACTCCAGGTATCTTGAAGCTAAGACCAAAAATGTGTGTTGTAAAGGTTATATTGTGTAACGTTATTTGTGCACGTGTGTAAATTAATACTTCTGCGTCTGATTCTGGACCTGCGGGCTCTGAACTGAACCCGTTTTTCTTTATTAAAAAGTGAATTGCAATTCTCTAGAAAATTGTCTTGGTCTTTATTTAACTATGAATATGCACTAAGAAATGTGATATGTAACAAATGGGTAAATGGGTTTTGTTGTGGTCTTGCTGGGATTATACTAGCATCCAAAAGACAACATATGTTGACAGCATGCCAGCATCCCAGGCTGGTCGGCCAGCACACCAGCATCCCAGGCTGTTCGGCCCGCACACCAGCATCCAAGGCTGGTCGGCCAGCAACCAGCACCTAAAGCTGGACCAGCATACCACCATCCCAAGCTGGTCCCAGCATGCAAAACATATGTTATGCTGGACCAGCAATGCTGTTTTTTTTTTTTTAGCAGGGTAGCAAGACTGTGGTTGAAAGGTACAAAAACTAAAATTTAGCAATGGTGGCAAGACAGCAAATATAGTGTAATAACAACAGTTCAAGACTGTTCAAGAAACCCTGGTTAGAGTGATGACTATGGCGAGACCAGGGGGAGCAACAAATATGACAAGGAATCATATAAGAGGCAGGAATGACATAGACAGAAAGGCCATAGGGGAAGCAAAAAAAACAATACAGCCACTAGGACTGGCAATACTATGGCTGAAATGATCCAAACATTAGAACAAGGCAATGGTTGATAAACAACAACATGACTAATTAATAATAGTTGCAAGGCACACTAATAATAGGAGATTAACTGGTGTGACAGTAATTAGATCATACAACACAGGCTAGCATGCCAAAGGAAAGTGGAAAACACAATAAAGGTCGTGCACAGGTTTGCCATCTGGTAAACTAGTAAATGTCTGAGGCACCCATGACAGTTCCTAGCATCAGAACAGTTGTTGTTGTTAATAAGACTATACAACCATTATCCCATTCTTCTGTTCTGTCTATTTAAACAATGAAGAAGATCTCTGGAAATTGTAATAATATCCAAGATTAGTTTCTCATGATCTCTTGAAGTCACCAGCTGTCAGGGTGGAAGGTGAAGAAAATTAGTTGTGAACTTGTTAAAATTATGACCAGGGGGTTTCAGCTTTCATTTTTAGAAGGAGATCTTAGCATACATCATAATAGATGACAACTTGATGAGACACATCTGACAGCTAAGGAGCACAGTGAAAAGATTTCCTAAGTTTTGGAAGTAAAGCGCAGATTTTTTTTTTTCCTGTTCAGATAAGGCATTGAATTATACCTGTCAGAAAACAGGGGTGTCTTCATGGTGCAGAAAAAGACCCAAATGCAGGGATAACATAAAAACAACAAAAGCTAGAAAAACTATGAAACCAGAAACACAAAATACGGGAACATGGAAACAGGAAAACTGAAATTGAAACAAATACAGTTAGGCACAAAAACAACAAAGACAACAAAGACAACAAAAACAACAAAGACAAGGACATAGCAAAAAACAGACACAAGACCACATGATTAAATAGGGGAGAAAATCATAAAAACACAACAGACAGGGGTGCAGAGGTGGGAAACGATTAAGGATAGGATGAGACAACACACATATTACACAAAACAAAAACAAAGACTCATGGCACAGACAAACAAAGCCTGCCAGGATGTCCTCTAGTGTCCAGGCAGGGAATAGTCCAAACCATTCCTGACAATAACTAACACAACGTTGTACCCACTATGTTTTAGGAGAATAAATAATAGTACCACCCAGATCTTCATCACTTGTTGGTGACTCAGGATCGTATCTGTATATGTGTAAGCTACTTAGTTTATTTAGCACCACTAAAGGGTGCGTACAATTGAGGAAGAATGACAATTATGCTTATCCAGGTAGTCCCATCTAGAGTGAGTTCAGGGGAATTTGAGCCATTTGAGATGGCTAGAGTTACCTTGTCAATTGGCTGGAGTCAGCTGTGGTCAATTGAGCTCCAGGTTAGATCTACTGTAGGCCAGTCAACAGTTTGTGACACATTGCAGATTTTTTTCATTTTAAATGGGTGGCAAGTAGCAGTTAGCAGTATGTAGAGCAGTAGCAGTTGATGGTTTATAAAACAGGGGATTCACAATTGTGGCATTTATGGAAAGCCTAAGTTCTGATAATGCTGACTTGTCATAATGTTCTTTTTGTCTTTTCATCTTAGCTTTCATTCCAATTTAAACCTGAGACATGGCTTGTGCCTCTTTAAAGGTTCAGCTGCAGACTGAAGTTATGCAGCTACTACTTGTGCTAGAATTCTGGAAATGAATGGCTGCTTAAATAATTGTCTTGAATATTTTTAAATCTTTGGGCCAGTTGCAAGTTTTTTTAAAAAATAGGTGCTCCTAGGTGGAAATAGATGGCAAGCTGCTTTGATTAGATTTGTGAGAAATAGATCAAGTGGGCAGGTAGAGGACTTCTACATTAGCTGAGAAATATGGCATAGTGGAATGCATTCCAACTTCTGACACATTACACATGCGGAGTGTAAGGAAGTCTCATCTGCCGCTTGCGGCGGATCACTATCCTTTCGTCTGCCGCCTGGGCAGGATCACTGAATTCAGCCTCTCATCCTCTGCTCGGTTTCCGTTCTCCACAAGCACTTGGGGAAGTCTCGATGAAACACACAAGTCAAAGTCTTTCAAAGAGAAGTTCCAAAGTTTATTAAGTAAAACAGGAATATATAGTAGTAAAATAATAGGGAGGGTGTAGTGGGTGTGTACGGAGCTTAATGCTAGTATCCACAAAAGCAGCCTTGGCCGTTATCACAAAGTAGGAACCCCCCAGCCGAAGTATCATGTTTCTTACAACTGCTTTCGTACAAAGCAGAGGGTCCCACTATGGTGGGAAGGGGGTTAAACTAAAGTCAAGGCATCTCTGTGTGTGTAAGAGAGAAGGAATGTGTGGGGGGGGGGGGGGGAGAACAATGTGCTCTGTACAGAAAGTCTGCAACATTATCAGAAAAGATTGTTTTATGTAATTATTCTCACACGTTGTTTCTCGCCAAAAACTCATCGGCCAATCAGGGGGCAGAACCATTCCCTGGTAACCGCCACACCTCTCTCCGAGCAAGAGCTTGACCGCAGAAGCTCTTACCAAGCTGACCAAGCTGACCGCAGAAGATGACATTGAAGAATTTCTGCAGACATTTTAACAATGGACATTGTTGGTCTCAAAGCAGCTTTACAAAACATAAAAAATATAATACAAATATTTAATATTTTACAAAGATAAATATAAAACAAAACAAAAATTAATGATTCATTTTAGAATTATATTTAACTGTGTTTGTATTTTGTGTTTGTACATGGAAATAGGTTGGTGAGATCGGAAAATGAGCCTCCCAACAATGAGAAGTTATCCACCCTTTTCTCTCGGCAATTGGCATCAGTAACTTCAGAGCTGAGAGGGAACACTGTGATGACAGAGCACCTCCGCCCATAAACATTGTTTTCCTGCTCCTCCTGCTACTACCATGGTTCTTTTGGATGGTACTTTTGCAAACAGAGAGCACATGGTGACTAGTTGGGGTGGAAGGTTCCGGAAACTCATTAGCCAATCAAAGCTTCGCTCCCAACTCTTCACTCTAGGCCAGAAGATACACACACTGCATAAGGACCATTGCTTCCAGAGAGGTAAAGGGCCTTAGGCCACAGATTTATCCATGGAAACTGCTGAGGAAGAAACCTGCACCTGGACTCGCTGCACACTGCCAGACTCCTTCTTTGTTGTAGATTCAGACCAACCTACGGCACCTAAAAGGCCGAAAAATGCCACTCCAGTGCCCCCACTGTTGAGTGTAGCTCCCTGCCACATTTTAGTGAAATCATTATGTTATATTGTTATCACTGGCATTATGTTTATGTCCAAAGGGCATGCCTAAGTTCTGCTTTTGCTGCTGTTCTGGAAATAAATTGCTCTTTGTTGATGCCACCCTCTGTCTGTGCCTGTGTTCAGCCTCTCGTGGCCCTGAGTCACCCCACTTTTTATCTAGACTTCTGTTTACTATAAGACAAACCACATGAACAACACAACAAGCAAGAATTATACATGCATGCTAATACAAAATGCTAACACATGCTAATAAATACAATGTAAACTTTCAACAATGAAAAAAGCTAGACAATGGTTGTAAAACAGGACAGGTCTTAAATCCTAATATTAATGAATCAGGAATAAAGTGCCATGTGATGCAGTGAGTTTTGTAATCAAGTTGTGTGCAGTCTGTATTGACTAAAGAAAAGAAATATGTATGCTGCCATCACCTCACTCTAAACACCACACTATAACTACTCATGTTTAACCTCTGCACTCATTGAAAATAAGCATCATTGACTCAGTCTGACTCCCTCTATCAGTAGTAATATAGACCCATCTCTGCATTGGGAATTGTGTATTATCTATTATTGTGTCCTCTGGCTCTCTTGAGCTTTAATTATTGAATGTCATTTAGACCTCTAACACTAGGCTCAGTAAGTGTGAATAGGATTTGTACGGTAGAAATATGAGTCTGTGTGTGTGTGTGTGTGTGTGTGTGTGTGTGTGTGTGTGTGTGTGTGTGTGTGTGTGTGTGTGTGTGTGTGTGGTCATACAGCAGGATGTGTGATCTCTGCCAAAAGCCAGCTGTTCTTAAATGGAGACAAAGTAATTTAATCACTATATTTGGCATATAACCCAACCCAACAAATGTGTCAATTTCTCTCAGCTCTATTCTAAGGTAACTGTTAAGAAGAAAAAGAATAATTACATTAAGCTGTTTATTTTTTAAGTATCATAACGAGGAAAGAAAAATAGCATCAAATGTCTAAATAGACAAGGGTCCATTCTTTTTCATTCTTTTTGACATTTATAATGGGCAATTAAAATTGATTCAACTAAGAGCAAAATGTGTCTATGATTATTAGCTATATACAAACTATATTGTTTTAAAATTGTTATTTTATGCTAATTAGTTATCTAAGGTTATAATTTAGAGTACTTCTAATCTATTGTAAATTGAAGATTGTGAGCAGCGTTTAAAAAGATGGCTCCATAGTTGTCTTAGGTATTAAATTAAGCCTGGAACAAAGATTATGGGTCTTCAGAAATGCATATCCTATACAATAATCCTAAACACCCGTCCAAAAACAAACAAAAAAGAATAGTTAAAAAGAAAAAAATGAACTGTGTGAAGCTGGCCAGCAATGAGTCTCAACTCAATGGAAAACCTTTGGAAAAAGTTTCCTTTGCTTTCTGAAATCTGCTATTAGTAAAATAAATCATACAAACCTTCAAGTGAAAATATTGACAAAGAAATGTGCAAGAAGCTTATACAGTATATGGCTACAAGATGCATTTTGAGGCTGTTATCCTTGAAAAGTTGCGGTACTATATGTCACAGAAGAGTGCCTTTTAGTAATGTCCTGGTCCTGTTTTCTGTTTTTTAAAACAAAAATACATTTAAATTAAAAATGCATAGTTCTTGACTGAGATCTGAGTAATTTGAAGGTTAAGTCAAAACACTGATCTCTTTGTCACCCTTCCACATATAAACAATACACACACACACCCATCCATCCAAACTGTATAAAAGAAAATGTAATTCATCAAGCCAGGCCAACTTTTTTCACTGCTCCATGGTGCAGATTTGGTCTTCTTAGTCCTTAAATCACTCATTAATGTGCACTGAAATTATTGTTGAATGTCCAAGATAAAGGAAAATAATCACAACTTCTTGTGTAAACTCAGAGACCCTCAGGCAAGAGTGCATCAGAAGAAGAAGATGATGATGATCATGGAGCTATTTGAAATATGCATATCCCTACTTTTGCTAAGCACTTGTAAGAAAATAAAACAATGAGGCTGAAGTATATACCAGCATCAGTGTTGTAATGTAACGAAGTAAAAATACTTCGATATTGTACTTGAGTAAAAATTTCACGTATCTGTACTTTACTTCACTATTTAAATTTATGTCAACTTTCACTTTTACTCCACTACATTTCCTAGCTAAAATGTATACTTTTACTCCGTTATATTTCCACTAAGCATCTTTGTTACTTGTTACTACAAAATAAAATCAGAAGAAATGTGTGCGACTGCAATAAGGGAGGTTTGGCTCCTAGATTGTATTACGCTCCGCACGCTCTACGGAGAAGCACAGACACGCGCAGCGTGCACGCGCAGTCAGAGCTGGAGGCATTTATCTATAACGACGGCAACCAAAAGCAACCAAAAGCAGTGAAATGTCACTATTCTTATTACTAGAGTTGATAGCACAAACAAAATATTAATGCAATATCAATACTAAATAAAAATAACGTTTATTGATTTGGTCTTTGTCTTGTGAATATTTGTTTATTAATGACTGCATTCATTGGACACACTGTTCGTAGAGAATGCACACATTCATGAACTGATTTGATTCAAGACTGGCATCATTACATCATGCATAAAAATTTGGTCTCCACTTTTGCCATTTAATAATACCATAACTTTTGGCTTACTATGTAGTCATATAATATATAATATAAAACTCTTCTTGTTTTAAATTCTCACTGGGAGCTAAAACCCATTATGCCTACCAAAAATCACTGAAATTTTACTTTTTACTTTTACTTCAAATACGTAAGTACATTAAATATCAGAAAATTACTTTTGATACTTAAGTACAGTATATATCAGATACTTTAAGACTTTTACTTGAGTAATATTCTAAAAGGTGACTTTCACTTCTACCAAAGTCTTTTTCTAGTACGATACTTGTACTTTTACTCAAGTATTGCTTTCTAGTACTTTATACAACACTGACCAGCATAGCAGTGACAAAATACATAAAGTACTTTGGGTTTATCGGAGTCAAGAAGAACGCAAGACAAATCCTGCTCAAACATTTTACACCATTATTCCTCTTTGCAGTTTAACACTTTAAATGTAAATTGTAATAGCTGGGTCATTGTCATCTAGTAATAATTTAATAACATTAATCAATGTTATTCATTTAGAGTCCTAAACAGTATTATGATACTTATGCCTTTTTGGGAATGAGCTCTTTCTGACGTCTATCTTGGGGTGGAACCTGAGTGCATACAATTGGTAATTTCTTACACATTATTGGAGAATTCTTAATTACAGAAATAAATGTCACATTCACTAGTTTGTTAATTGAGGAAATGTATCCATCAAACTGTACATCTTTATTTGGAGTTAGTAATTATTTACAGGCTTCCTTATGAAAATAACTATTATAATGCTTATTTTAAAGACTAAATGTACTTGACCATACAATACCCATTTCAGACCCATAACATGCAACACATTTACATTACTATGATCATCTGCACAGATAGCCTTTATTACCATTTGTTTATTTATAGAGTATTGCCTGGTGATATATAGAGCATTGTGTTTTCATGCTCTGACATTACTACCCATTTTACAAAGTATTAGTTTTCCTTGTGAATGCCCGACTGCAACACCTCATGGAAAGTAAATTGCATTTTCATAAGGAAACTGAATTGCATCCTACCACTTATAGCTCCCAATTGTTACAAAGAGAAGAAAGTGTAGCAAGTGAAAGGTAATCCTCTTTGTCTGCTGAGTGAATATTGTAGATTAAATAAATATCCATTCTGGGTCTGAAATCAGATCTCCTCATGGCATATCTCACACAAATGTAAACATCATGGCTGCTCCTATGAGAGGTGAAGGGTTTCATGGCCAAACACATTTGATCTGTGTCTCAGTAATAATGATCACCTGTACAAGAAGTATATGTTTGAAGATTAGGAATATTAGGAAAGGAAACAGCACATCTGTTGCATCCAAATAGCAGTACATAAGACAAAAGTATGAGTCAAATGAAAAATTATTTTTGCACAGTAGATCAGTGATGCAGTTGGGAGCATTGCTGCCTCACAGCTCAAGGATCCTTTGCTTGCTCCTGACCTCATATTACTGCCCTAATTAATAATAATAATAAGAAGAAGAATAACTCTTCTTCTTCTTCTTCTTCTTCTTCTTCTTCTTCTTATTATTATTATTATTATTATTATTATTATTATTATTGCATGTTCAGAGTTTTGCATGTTCAGAATCTCTTTATTTCACCAATTATGTTACACATTCAAAGAAATGCACCAAAATATACCAGACGAGTACACAGACTGTGACGGCAGCACATGCACCACCACACGTAAGCCACACATTATCGCTCTTCACCCTGAAAAACGAGCAGCGCAGAAGGAAAAAAGTGTCACTTCATCACCATGGCTAGTGCTTTTGAGTGGGGCAGCCAATCTTGGAGGAAGCAAACAAGCTTGGCCTGTAAACTCTCCACCCATAGAGAGCAGGCTACTAAAAAAATAATAGGGTTTATTTGGCTAAGTGCTTATATTGTCATTTTGTTTCTGTGTCTGCAGATCTGGCCGTGAAGAGGATGATGCCACCTGCTACACTAAGCCACTGCCACAGTGATTTGTCTTGATGCCTCCCCACACTTATTCCTCACCTTTTCCATGAACCATGATCTGCGCTGCACATTCCACAGAAACTTCTCTCACTGAATGCACCTTCTACTTTTGTGCTGCTTAGTCCTGTGTCTCAAGGCACAAAAGCTCAGACACAATGGTTGAGAATGCGGGCAGCTCCAGTCATGAGTCCCCAACAACCAGTAGCCATCGAGGGCCCAGGGTTTCCAGACAGTTACTATGAATTAGCAGGAATTAAGGGCCTGTCTCAGGCCACATCTGTCTCTCTCCCCAACCCCGGCAACGATACCCAGAAGATTCTCTCCAAGATGACTGTTGAGGGCATTCCTGTACACTTTTGAGCACACCGTGGACTGGGATGGCTTCTTTTGGGATGGTGACCTCGAGAACTGCTTGATGTGCCCCAGGAAGCATGAGATGCACAACCTTCCCCCCTCCGCTCCATTACCATGATGCTCCGCCAATGATCTCACATCAGCTCAATACCAGGACCTGACTGAGCTGATCGACCAGTTTGCTGATGTCTTCTCTTAAATTCCCAGCCTCATGCAACTGGTCCAGCATGAGATCAATACCCCTCCCAGGATGGTAAAATTATATAAATGTAAAGTGCTCTGTATAATGGCATCTGAAGGACGTCTACTTGACTGCTTGAGGTGCAGAACAACATAGCGGCAAGGAAGACCACTGAACGATCAGGTACTCTGTCTATCCATAGACCAATTATGCAGAGTTAGCTCATGGAAGGCTGCTGGTCCAGACAACATTCCTGGCAGGGTGCACATTGAATATGAAAAACAGATAGTGGATGTCCACTGAAATCTTAAATTTTTTTTGAGCAGCGCTGCTGTTCCTATGTGCCTCAAGACAACCACTATCGTCCCAGTGCCAAAGAAGTTTACAGAGTCCTGCCTCAATGACTATGGCCTCGTCACACTCACACCCATTGTAATGAAGTGCTTTGGAAAGCTTATCATGAAGCACATCAAGACCCAGTTACCACCCTCATTGTACTCCCTGCAGTTTGTGTATTGTCCAAAACCCTCCATGGACAATGCCATTGCCACAGCCATTCATCCAGTCCTCACCCACCTGGACAATAAAGACACTTACATATGAATGCTGTTCATAGACTTTAGTTCAGCATTCAACACAATCATGCGTCAGCACAATCGTCCCTTTAACACCTTCTTGGCCTCTGCGAACTCCCTATGTTTCTTAAGTACTTCAAGAGGGAAGTCATTGTCAATGTAGAAGAAAGCATTTTTGCAGAACACTTATTATTTCTTAGAGTCTCTCCAAAGTATCTGTTTTTCCATCCATCAGCTCCCAAATTTTGCTTGCTCGGTCCTGAGCTCTTTATGCTGAGTTAGGTCTAGTGCATTTTTTAACATATGATCCAGAAAGCTGTCACGGTTCAGCCCCAACTTTTGGCCATGTGCTTCTGTTTATGTTCTGTGTCACGTGTCTGCCCCGCCTTTGTTTACTCCTCCCTGTTTCTGCACACCCGGGTCTGTCTTTCTCCTCACGATGTGACAGAATGATTTTGTGCAAGCTTGGACCCAGCAAGATGGCTTCCAGCCTGGACTGGCTTATTAGGGGTATACTTTTTTCCTCCTCCTGCTCCACTTCCGGGTCCCTGAGGAGGATGTCGCCTCACTTCTGTTCCGCGGAGGATGTCACAATCCCGGTTTTGTCCTTTTTTTGGTGTCCTGCAGCATTGCCCCACACCTGTTCTGGTGGGGGATGTCGCTTCACTTCCTGGTTTTCTGTGGAGGACGTTGCCTCACTTCAGTTCCGAGGGGGGGTGTTGCAGAGGATTGGCCCTCCTACTCGGCTGTCGACATCTCTTGGCCCTCTCTGGCTACGCCGCCGTGTGCCTTGCTCCCCCCATCTTTCTCACCGTGTGCCTTGCTCCCCCCATCTGCCTCCCCATGTGCCTTGCTCCCCCCATCCACCTCACCATGTACAACCCCCCCCCCCCCCCCCCCTTCTGGATCTCATCGGGATTGTGGTCCCTCTTGGATATGGTCATTAATACAGGATTGGCACTTTGGGAGCCGTGCCTCGAGGAGGGGTTCTGTCACAGTTTAGCCCGGACTTTTGGCCATGTGCTTCTGTTTATGTTCCATGTCAAGTGTCTGCCCCACCTTTGTCTACTCCTCCCTGTCTTTGCACACCTGTTCCCTATGTGTTCATTGTCGTCTCTATTTAACTGTGAGGAATCATCGTCAGTGTACTCTCGTCCTTTGTCCTGTGTAGTTTTCATCTATGTTCCTGTTTTATGTATTTACATTATTAAACCCTGTTTATTTGAAGCTATCCTGTGTATGGGTCTGTCTTCCTCATCCTGCTGTATTTCCTGTTTGTTATCAGAAAGCTGTATCTTATTATCCCAGAGTTTGTTGGAAATAGCAAAGATTGTTAGCAGGCTGACTTCACAGCTATCTTCACTGGGAAGTGAATTTGAAGAGCTGTTCCTTGGGTTACTTTGCCTTCAGGTTCATTTTCTATCACACTCATCATTGTCCCAACCAATAGCACTGGGGTGAGGGTGGAGCATAGTGTATCAGAAGATTATATGGCTGCCACATTTTAGTTTGAATGTGACATACCAGAGGGCAGGCCTGCGGAAGAAAAGGATGGAAAAGACACCCAGACCATTACCGACAAAGACATATACAAAAACAAAGCACTTAGTTGGGCATAACAGGAATGGTTCCAGGTCAGAGCCTTTTTATACACCATGCACTGCACTAACTGCTTACTGTGAAGGGAAGACATTAAATATTTACATATTCTACATTCATTTTCAAAAATTAGGCTTATGCAGATTAACTGCATTACAATACTAAAGACTTTTTAGCACATTACAATGGCTTGAACATAACTGGGATTATATGTCATGATCAAGAATTGTTTACATTTTTTTAAAATGTGAGAATTCACTGTTTATTGCTGAGAACTTTATAGTGCAATTAGAGGTTATGCTATATCAATATGTATACACCTACTGTATTCCTGGAAAACTTCAACTCTACCTAGAGTGAGGTCAAGCTTAAAAGGATTTACTAGTCTGATAAAACAAACAATTTTGCCTTTTCACAAATGGCCATAGTTACTCAAATTAAAAACTGTAAATATTAGAATGTGGAAAATCTGAGATCATCTGAAACAGAACTTAAAAAGGGTGTCAGGTGCCTCTTCTTGGTTCTCTCTCTTGCTCGCTCTCTCTCTCTCTCTCTCTCTCTCTGTCTTTCTTTCTTTCTCTCTCTCTCTCTCTCTCTCTCTCTCTCTCTCTCTCTCTCTCTCTCTCTCTCTCTCTCTCTCTCTCTCTCTCATGCTTTTTATCTCAGTTACCACAGCCCCAAGTCTCACACACACTTACATATTTACAAATACAATCTTCTACAAAGATAGTATCATCCTTCCTTAAAAACGGATGAATCATAGGAGTAATTTGGCTCTTCCTGACAATTGTTTTAGTGGGTTGACAGTAAGCTGGTACTTAAAATCTGATTTTAGGCTTTGATGGGGTATTTTTTTTTATTCAGACACACCTGTGACATGATGGTCACAAGATAAACAACTAAAGGACCAAAGCCGACAGATGTAGCAAGAATAACAATCTTATCTTTCATCCCTCTGTCCATCATGTTAACTAGATTTTCACCTCTGCTTTTAAATTTGCTCTTACTAAAAGCCAGAGCTATCCAACTTAAGGTCAATATTGAGCAGAGCTGTTATGCTCATACCTGCATAGGAATAACATTTATGAAATGTATCAGTCAGGATTTAGGCCTTATCATAGCACAGAGACAGCAGTGGTTAAACTAGTAAATGACTTGTTACTGACCTTTGATCATGTCTCCTGGCTGGTGTTGCTTGATCCTAGTGTAGCTTTTGACACCATTGATTATACTATTATAGTTTATAGACAAGAATATGTTAAGGGAACAGTGCTCTCCTGACTCAAGTCTTATTTGACTGATCATTATCAGTATGTAGATCTAAATGACTACTCTATGCATACTAAGGTTATGTTCTGTGTTCCACAAGGTTCCATTTTAGGCCCACTGCTATTCTTCTTATACATATGCTACGGACGCAATTAGTCGGAAACATGATGAAATACATGATTGCAAGCATATCTTTTCTCATATATATTCACTCATTATATCTCTTTCATTTTAGCTACATACTGTATGCCAAGGTCCCAGTGTTCTGAGTTCTGAGTGTGACTGCTTCTTCTCTCCGGACCTGCCTGATCCATCCTGACAACCTTTAAGTTAAAGTCTTAATGCTTGGTGGTACACACTGTTGCTGGGGATGGCTCCTCTTGGACAACCTGGAGACTGCTATAGTAGAATCATTTGGTACCATCATTGAACTGCTTTGTGGTGGTCAGTTTTGTGCTTACAGGTGCACTTCAATAAATTAGAATGTCATTCATCCATCCATTCATTCATTCATTCATTCATTCAATTTCTACCGCTTATCCGGACTTCTCAGGTCACGGGGAGCCTGTGCCTATCCCAGGCGTCATCTGGCAGAAAGGCAGTATACACCCTGGACGGAGTGCTAACCCATCGCTAGACACACACACACTCTCATTAACTCACGCAATCACACACTATGGACAATTTTCGAGAAATTAGAATGTCATGGAAAAGTTCATTTATTTCAGTAATTCAACTCAAATAGTGAAATTTGTGTATTATATAAATTCAGTACACACACAATGAAGTAATTCAAGTTTTGAAAACCAAAGTCACTGCAACCATTTAACAAGAAATTTTAAAGTACTTCATGCTTCCTTCTGCTGACCAGCATTTAAAGATACTGATTTTATTTTCCAACAAGATTTGGCACCTGCCCACAATGCCAAAAGCACCAAAAGTTGGTTAAATGACCAAGGTGTTGATGTGTTTGACTGGCCAGCAAACTCACCAGACCTAAACCCATAGACAATCTATGGGGTATTGTCAAGAGGAAAATGAGAAACAAGAGACCAAAAGGGCAGATAAGCTGAAGGCTACTGTCAAAGAAACCTGGGCTTCCATACCACCTCAGCAGTGCCACAGACTGTTCACCTTCATGCCACGCCAGTAATTAAAGGCAGTAATTAAAGCAAAAAGAGCCCCAACCAAGTATTTAGTACATTTACAGTAAATTAACATACTTTCTTGTGTAGTAGTTATGTTTTTGAGATTACCAAAGACTTAAACTACTTCAGTCTGTGTGTACTGAATTTATTTAATACACAAGTTTCACCATTTGAGTTGAATTACTGTAATAAATTAACTTTTCCATGACATTCTAATTTATTGAGATGCACCTGCAGGTCTTTAATGAATTATGAAATTTTGAATAATGTATATAATAATTTATTATTATATACTATGAACTTTATATAATAATTTATTGAGATGCAACTGTAGGTCTATAATGAACTCAGAAATTATGCTGATCTATACATTGCTCAGGAGTTCTTGATTGCACAATTCCACTATTAATAGCTGTAAAAAGGACATTATTCAAAAATCCACTTTCCTGTGTTAAAAGCACTATATAAATAAATAAGTTGAATTGAATTGAATTAAAATGTATATTTATTCCATTTTACTTCACTTTATTATCAGTCAATCAGACAAAATGTAACCTGAAAATGGACTTCAGACTCAATTAAGATGTATAATTCAGGCAGCAATACAACAAAAACAATTCACAAAGTTTGTCTCACATTAACTTAGCACCTCCTTAAGTGTCTAAGTTAACGTCCTTCAAAAAATAAAAAAAACATTCTTTAAAGTTTTTATTTATAGCTAAAGCTTTCTGAAGGGCTTCAAGCATAGAGCCCTTTATGATAGTGATCTGATGCTGGAAATCTGGACAACCATAGAAAGTTCTAGATTTGACCTCAATCTTTATTTTACTGTTTCAATATATTATTTTTTATGTTATATAGTCGAATAAGATTTGTTGTGTTTAGGTTAATGAATGCTTGTATATTCGAAAATATGTGCTAGAATTAGTCTAAATATAGCCCTTTTGCTCCTTGAGGCTTTTTTTTTATATTTTAATAATCTACAACATGATCACATTTATTAACACAATTATTAGAATAGTATTCAAGCATGTGAAGGGATTTATATTGCTGTTTCATAAATATTTTTGAATTGCAAATGTGACGTATTTTGATATGTATATATTTTTATGCTGTCGTAAATGTAAACATAGGGTCAGAGTATTAGTATTATTAGTTATTATTAGTATTAGTTATTATAACATACAGGTAATAATAAAGTAAACTAAGGAAAAGATAGGCAGCATGACCAAACTGCATTTGTTTTTGTTTTTTTTTTTGTTTTTTTATTATTATTATTAATTAATGGTTTAAGCTTTATAAGTCAGCCAGGTCAAAATAATATAAATGCAATACAATTTAGCTACACATTCAAAGAATAATTTCTAGCTCCCTAGCTATCCAAAACAGGAGAAAACGAAATCGATGGGCCTGCAGAAGAAAGGGAAGCAAAAGACACCCAGCTAGTCACTGACAAAGACATATCCAAATGCTCAAAGAAAGCAAAACACATAGGTGGGCTTAACAGAAGTGGTTCCAGGTCAGAGCCTTTCAGAGGCCATGCACTGCACTGTGAAAGGAAGACATTACATTTTACATTTACATATTCTACATTCATTTTCAAAAATTAGGCTTATGCAGAATAACTTCATTACAGTGTTAAAGACGTCTAAGCACATTTCAATGGCTTTAACAAAATATTGTCTGTCATGAATAAGGAAATTTTTAATTTTTTAAAAAAATTACATTTTTTAAAAAATGTAAGTATTCACTGTTTATTGGTGAGAAAATTATACTTTTACTTACTTTTAGCATTTTGGCTTTTGCTATAGTTGCTATAGTTTCCTCAAATTAAAAACTGTAAATTTGAGATATCGTTGCACAGATCTTGTGAAATAAATGCATCAGCTGCCTGTTCTTGGTGCCTTTTATGGCACACTATGGATCTAGCAATCAATACCTCTATCTCTCTCTCTCTCTCTCTCTCTCTCTCTCTCTCTCTCTCTCTCTCTCTCTCTCTCTCTCTCTCTCTTTCTCTCTCTATCTCTCTCTATCTATCTCAGTTACTCCAGCCCCCATGGCTCACACACACTTACATATTCACAAATACAATCTACTACAAAGATAGTATCATCCTTCCTTAAAAGCAGATGTATCATAGGAGTAATTTGTCTCTTGCTATCACTTGAGTTTTGAGTGGGTTGACAGTAATCTGGTATGTTAAGTGTGGTTTCAGGTTTTGATGGGGTATTTTTTCTTTACATTTGACACACCCGTGACATGATGGTCACAGGATAAACGACTAAAGGGAAAAAGCAAACAGATGTAGCAAGAAAAACTATCTTATCTCTTATCCTTCTGTCCATCATGTTAAATAGATTTTCTCCTTTGCTTATAAATGTGCTCTTACTAAAAGCCAGAGATTTAGTAGGTTTAATTACCTATTCTTGCTATGTGTAGTAATTGATTCAGTAATGAATTCTGCATGACAAGCCATTTCAATACCAGAGATACATGTCACATGTGGCAAGTTATCCAGTCCATTATAGACAATAAGTTTTCCGAGATGGTGCAATTCCAAACAGCAGACCTTGATGCAGCGGCACAGGATGCTCCCAAAGGTCCCTCTGTATAACATAATCAGGAAGGGGGGTTCCTTAGTCTTCCTAAGAAGTAGAGATGCTGCTGAGCTTTCTTGTTGATGGAGCTTGTGTTGAGTGACCAAGTGAAGTTCTCCATCAGAACAACTCCAAGGAATTTGGTGCTCTTGCCGATCTCTACAGAGGATCCCTCAATGTTCAGCAGAGAGTGGTCACTCTGTGCTCTTCTGAAGTCAACATCCATCTCTTTAGTTTTATCAGCATTCAGAGACAGGTTGTTGGCTATACACCAAGATGTTAACTGTTGCACCTAATCTCTGTATGCTGACTCATCATTCTTGTTGATGAGACCCACCACGGTCATGTCATCGGCTAACTTCATGATATGGTTCGAGCTGTACATTGCTACACAGTCATGAGTCAGCAAGGTGAACTTGCAGGATGATCGTGTTGAATGCTGAGCTGAAGTCTATGAACAACATTCCTACGTAAGTATTTTTATTGTCCAGATGAGGGCTAAATGAAGGGTTTTGGCAATGGCATCGTCTGTGGAGCAGCTTGGACAATATGCAAACTGCAGGGGGTCCAGTGAGGATGGTAACTGGGTCTTGATGTGCCTCATGATGAGTCACCCGAAGCACTTCATTACAATTGGTGTGATTGACGGGATGATTGTCAATGAGGCAGGACACTGTAGACTTCTTTGGCATGGGGACGATAGTGGTTGTCTTGAGGCATGTAGGAACAACAGCGCTGCTCAGGGAAATGTTGAAGATGATGTTGTTCCTACCATCGTCCCCATGCCAAAGAAGTCTACAGTGTCCTGCCTCAGTGACTTTCATCCCATCACTCACAAGATGATGTTGTTCCTACATGCTAGTTTGATCAGCTAGTCTAGCTGTTATGATGAGACAGACACACAACATTGACACACCTTTTCACTTTATATTAATAAATAATCAAACCATAGTACCAGGTACTCTGCTTGTTACCACCACACATGAGGAACATGCTCTCCAAAGTTACCCCTCACAAATTTGTAAAATAATGGTAGTTGTTGTTGCCTGACCTCTCATCATTGTGCTCCAGATTCAATTCCAAGGCAAGAAACTTACACACTCACTGGGGGGTTCACAAGCCAATGCCATCTCAGTCAGGATAAAAAATGTGAGGAAGGGCATCCAACATAAAACCTGTGCCAAATCAATTATGCGGATCAAATGATCTGCTTTGATAAACCCTAAGGGAAGCAGCTGGAGGAAGAAAAAATTATGTAAAAGGTATACCAAGAGCATGCACTGACACTATGTTTACTTGCTAAGAGTTTTTACTCATTAGTATTAGTTTGTAGTGGTACATTATAGCCATAAAGCAGCCATTTTAGCATGAAGCTAATATATTGTAGAACATTGTTTATTCAAATATTTAAAGATTCATCAAAATCCCCAAAATATTTATCAGCAGGTTTAGCTGTTGTGAGGAGACATACACACTACTGACACACCTTTGCACTTCATATAACTAAATAAACAAATTATTAAAAGACATTATAAAATAAAATTTATTTTGTTTACATTGCAACACATTTTATGGTGAGCAGCACATTCTATTGTAATGCTGTATATATAATAGTGTGTGTGTCACATAGTACCTGTCATCTGTCGTCAACACCCACTAGCAAGTTGCATAGAAAAAAATTCAACAAACTTAAAGGTCATAATCTTACCCAGTTGACAAACACAATCAGCATTTAATTAGATCAGCTTCAGCTCTAGTTAGTCATCTTTCACTTGCATAAAACAGTATACTGTATTCAGTTTATTTTATTGCCTCTATATATTTCAAACTGATGAAGAATATTTAGCAGCCAGACATACAGTATATACAACACAAGTGGCACTTTTTTCTTTCTATGTGTGTCACAGAAAGTGCAATCTATATTTCTAGTTTTCACTAATTCCGCCTTACCAGTTATGGTATCAGTCTAATGGGAAATATAACCAAGTGTGGAGAATGAACATGGCCTTTGTAGGGTCAATGCAAAGTCTCTGAAAATGAACAAGGCCTGTATAAAGTCTTTGGTATTCATTAAATCAGAACAGTGTGTGTGAAATAGAGCTGCACACCTACGTGTATTGTATTAGATCAAAGATAAGGAGGAAGGCCAACTGAAATTATTAATCATGCTCCATCCCACACATTGAATCCATTATATATTGAAGTTTTTGTTACAAATGTATTAATTTGTGAATCACTTTCAGTTGCTAGATACAAGTGACACATTCATTCTCATCCACACATGGA
Organism: Tachysurus fulvidraco; assembly: GCF_022655615.1. Lineage (NCBI taxonomy): Eukaryota > Metazoa > Chordata > Actinopteri > Siluriformes > Bagridae > Tachysurus > Tachysurus fulvidraco. The sequence continues at coordinate 10,124,390 of NC_062540.1, forward strand.
AGAGTTATACATACAAACATACATATCTGCATATATAAATAAATTATATCTGTTGTTTTCAAAGATGAACCGCAAAATTGTGCACTTAACAACATTGTTTTTAACATGGGAATGCAAATTTATGACGGTTGATAGACTTTTTATTGCTTTGTTTGATTTGATTGCTGTCCTTTCTAATTTATTCCACTTTCATTGGTATAAGTGCTTTCAAAAATATGTCTCAGTGCTAGTAGGATGCATGATAGATGTTTATTTTTTTCAGCATTAATCTTCATTCAACAGCAGTCTCATTTTGTAGTCTTTTACTGACCTAGCAGAAATGCCTGGGTGGTTAGCACATTTGCTTCACACATCCAGGATTGGGGTTCAATTCCTGTCTCTGCCATGACTTTCTTCTTGGTATTCTAGTTTCCTCCCTCATTCCAAAGACTTGTTGGAGGCTAATTGTACCCTGTGATAGACTGGCATCCTGTCTAGGGTGTATCCTGCCTTGTGCCCCTGGGTCCTTGTGACCCTGTGAATCAAATTCTCTAATAACAAATTCTGCCTCAGCTGCTGTAAATTGCCCTGGCAATCCTGTAGTAGTTTTTTTTACAGTCAGAACTGTGTTTTGTATGGATACCAAATATACCTATTTAAAGTCTATAAATAATTCAATTATATATTGAATCATTACATTCCAGCTTAGGCACAAAAGAAGTCTGACTACACAGTGACAGGTGAAAATCAAAGGCCATGCAGGAGTGTCAAACAGAAAGAATCTAATATAATACTGCACTACTGAAAATGAGATTCAGAAGTAATGGCATCATTCATTATAGCCTTGTTACATTTTTGCATATTCACTTGGATTCAGACAGAGACATTGATTTCCACAATAACATTTTAATTCTTATAACAATTCTAATGAAACAAAAATAAAGGAAGTATATAATTGCTTTCTTAGAGTGGGAAATAATTGTGCCATATGACAAAAATACATATAATTGTTATCATTGTTATTTTGTTTTACTGTTTATACTCTTTTATAGGCAGTAAGCCTTGAGGCAGCCTTGAATTCACTCTGAATGGTTATTGATTTGGGACTCAAAGCCTTGTTATTAATCCGCATGATAGATAATGATGTTTCATAAGCTTCATTTTTCAACTAAAGATTACATCCATCAGCTTTAAAGCATTACATACACTCTCTGCTCACACTGGTGCATTTTACAGTCTGGTGAACTTTTTGTAATTTAGAAGATCAAAGCAGCATTCACTATTTCGTTGCACTATTGTCTCGCTACATGTGCGGTTTCTATTCAAATCACAAAATATTCTTTGGTTATTATTGTAATTATCCACCCATTCTGACATATCAAGGCTGATTTTAATTACAGCTTTGTTATTGTGGGCACTATTTAATGGTCATGAAACGCTTATTTTTGTCACTGCCATTTTTGCTGATTGCTGATTGGTAGTAACTTACAGCTTTTAACAGTTTTATAATTGCTCTAAAATATACAGTAGAATACGACTAAGCAAGGAGAAGAAGAAGAATTATGATTATTAGTAGTAGTAATAGTAGTAACATTTCAAATACTTCTGTGTAACAGTGATAACATTTAAAATAAACTTGGTATAACACCTACTTAATCACTTAAATCTATTTTGACTTTGAGTTTCTATACAATTTAATGTAAAGGAGAAAAAAAAACCTCAAACGTAGCTATTGAGCAACAGTGCCACCTACTGCCGCGTTAGCGCCAAGCACATTCCCCTTTCTTTATTAGTTTTGTAAGGGACGTTATTATAGCTGAGAAGAAAACAGCAGAAATGCTTCAGACCTTCTGGAAACTTTTCAAGAAAGTATGGATTGTCAGCTGATGAAATGTAGAAAACAGTTCGCTTTGGCTGCTTCCAGGATGTGAATCGTGTCATGCATGTCACGTACGTAGGTACATATATTATGCTTCTGTTATTTACCAGGTGGTGCATAAGGTCGAGTGACCTTTTTTTTTTGTGAATTTGTGAATTTTGTGAATATGTAATGTTTTCATTCATTAATTTATATTCGGTATTCTGGTCATAGGTTATGGTGTATACGGAGCTTATTTCAGTAAACCTATGTTCAAAGCAAAAAATTAGAAGAATAGAATTATTATTATTATTAGTAGTAGTAGTAGTAGTAGTAGTAGGAGTAGTAGTACTAGTAGTAGTAGTAGTAGTAGTAGTAGCTTATTATTAAGCATGTTTCCAAATCTACCTGTTTAATCAAAATATAAATATATTATATTATTGTTTTAGAGACAGATACAGTATTATGAGAAAGCACAGTCTGTAGATAGTTACTCACAAACCACTTTTACAGTATACATGATAATCAAATACAGGCAAATTAGATGTAGGTAATATAAATAGACAGCATTGTGCTTATTTGAATTTCAGGTACATGCCCACCCCTGTTTGCATAGGAAAATCACTGCAATCTAAGTTCTGTGCTAGACACTAAAAGGCGTTTTTTTAAAACAAGAAGAAAGCGGCAGTTGAAGATAAAGGTGAGAATGTGTTTTCTCTTCTTGTATCGTGTTGTATTTGATTTTTATCAAGGGGAGCAACAGAACATCCAAACCATGAAAGAGAGAGAGAGAGAGAGAGAGAGAGAGAGAGAGAGAGAGAGAGAGAGAGAGAGAGAGAGAGAGAGAGAGAGATTAAAGTTTTTCCTCAAACTTCTAAATTGCTGCTTCGGGTCTTATGATTGCCCTTCATCACCTTGAGAAGTTTCTTTCTAACCATGCAATTTTTGATGAAGAGACATGGGCACACACAAGGGCACACACAAAATAGAGTCACAAGATGTATTTCCCAGTGCTGAAATGTGCTTGTGTGAGAGAGAGAGCCATGCTTCAGGCAATGAACTACTCTGACTACTCTGAGTTACTTTGAGCTTTCACTGTTGAATACTGGCTGTTGAATAAGAAATTACACCACATTTATAGCTGTACTTAAGACTCGTTGTTGAAGACTTTTTTTGTCAATGTTAATTGCTATAAACTTGATTTGCTTTAGGTGATAATTTGCTGAAAATGTTTTTGATGGTCTTGATGGTGTCTTTTGTTTTGGTTTTAATTTTGTTGTTGTAGATTGTGTGTGTGTGTGTGTGTGTGTGTGTGTGTGTGTGTGTGTGTGTGTGTGTGTGTGTGTGTGTGTTTGTGTGTGTGTGTGTGAGAGAGAGAGAGAGAGAGAGAGAGAGAGAGAGAGAGAGAGAGAGAGAGAGAGAGAGAGAGAGAGAGAGAGAGAGAAAGAATGAATGAAATACATTTACAAAAACAAATGTTAGCTTTGAAAGCTTAGAGATAGGTACATTTAAATGCAAACATACATTTGCATGCATATGTTTATATGAGCTTAGAATGCACTGGTTTATGGTGTAAAAACATTTCACTTCAAGGGATTGTAAAAAAAAAAAAAATGCCTGCCTTATGCTCCTTTTTTGCCATCATTTAGTCTTGTGGAAAGAAATTTCTTCAGCACTGTTCATGTAGGTTAATTAAAAAAAACTACTGCCAAATTTTAGTTTCCTCCTTATTTTATGCCAGAGAAAAACGAGAAAATTTTTTTAGTTAAAATATTATATTATTATAGTTTTCTTCAGGTCTAGAAATTACCAGAAGAGCCCTGGAATAATCATACAATTTTAAAATCTGAAAACTTTGAATCAAATCAAATTAATTTCTCATTACTGCACAAAAATCTAAATTTTCTGAAATGTTTGTTCAATCTTCTTTACAGCCTCAAAGCCCTATAAACTTGTTTTATTACATTACATACAAATAAAATGCACTGCAAAAAGGAATGGCTTTAAACAATTCCAGCTACATATAAATTTGCATTGAACCTGGAATAGGGGAAAGTAGGATTGTTCATTAGAGTGACCCGAATATAGACTTTCATTGCATTGTAATCAGTGTGTCATATATGATGGGTTAAGTAAATTCTACAATTGTGTAGCAATAACATTTGTTATTGTTTGTAGTAGACTGGGCACCAAAATGTATTTTCCATGTACTTCCTTACTGTATATTTTATTAATATGCATTGTTCTAATATTAGCAATATGTCATATGAATTTATTTGTGTGTAGAATTTGACCAACATTGTGTGTATGCATGCATTTGCAGGCAGGGGTGGAAGGGCTGTCTCTGGTTTTATGAGATGCAAAAGCAGTAATAATTCTGTCAGTAGTAAATGGGCTTTGATTTGTGCTGCAGCTGTCATTTCATTCCATGATAAACTCATTCTCTTTTTGCCACACACCCACCCTTCACATGTACACGTAAGTGATAAATACATTTTACATAAATGCATGAACATACAGGAAAGGATATATGCATATTTTATTCACCATATTATACACAAACATTGCAAATGCATATGCATAGTCTTGTTATTCCATTCGCAAAGATAACATTTTATTTTATAAAATCTCTGAAGTGTGTCTGTGTGTGAGTGTGTGTGTGTGTGTGTGTGTGTGTGTGTGTGTGTGTGTGTGTGTGTGTGTTAAATGTTCTAATGAGATCAAATAGTTTTGAGCTTGTGGAGACCATTGGTTGTTCCTCGCAAGGAAAACTGTTTTCTGTTTGTTTGTTTGTTTGTTTGTTTGTTTGTTTGATTGTTACTGATGTTGACATTAGGGGTAAATAAACTACTATCATTCCTGTCCATTTAATGCAGTGTGATAATGTCTATTAACCGCAGTGATGTTTTTAGTCCACAAGATGTCAGCAATGTAGAATATTGAGACTGGACTTACTCTCAGTTTTGTATTTATATTGTCTGTTTTACCCTTGTTTAATTTATGTTTACATCTAACATTGTGTGTGTGTGTGTGTGTGTGTGTGTGTGTGTGTGTGTGTGTGTGTGTGTGTGTGTGTGTGCGTGCTAATTTGAGGGCCATTTACATTTATAGTGCTTTGAGTGTCCGACCTTGTAGTAGTTACTACAGCTAAGGCCTATGTTCAGAATGTATCCTTTGCTCCCTGTGCCTCTGTACAGTATGTTTGCTTGTGTGTTGACAGCCTTTCATTAATATCTAAATGCATGTGACGACTGTCAATATTGGGATGCGTGTGGAACAAATGGGCCAGGCGTTTTCTATTTGGCCCTTTTTTACAACACCCCTCCCCCCAACACCCACCCCCACCCAAACACCACCTAAGCACTCTCTCTCTCTCTCTCTCTCTCTCTCTCTCTCTCTCTCTCTCTCTCTCTCTCTCTCTCTCTGTTTCACTCTCACACACATACACATAGAGCTTCATTTAACACATTTGTTCCCTTGATTTCTAAGAATATTGATGATTTGTCCAATAAGAGGAAAGAAGATATGGTCTCGATTAAACATGATTCCATGCTTTGATGCAGGGACAGATTGTAAACTGTGATTTTATTAAAGCCTTCATTAGGATTCATCAGTGAGATTGGATCAGATAAAGGTCACCGTGCAAATTTAACAACCCCCCTCATCTTTTCCCCCTGCACCCCCATTACTCCCTCTCTTTCTATTCCTCTCTCTTTATCACTTTTACTTATTCTTTCCATTGCCTTGGTGGAAAATGAAATTCGCTGTGAAAATGGGGAAAATGATTATTATGGGTTGGTAAAGAAATACAAGGTGAAAGTGACATTACCCACTCTCCCGTCCTTTCCCATCCCTCTCTTCTCTTCTACTGCACCTTCTCTTTTCTTCCTGTATCCATACAGAGGCATCAGTGTCGCAAATCATTTGTATGCTCTCATTTAGTTTCATAGGCCACAATGGTGCTTAATGCTCAGAGAGCAGATGACTTTCAGAAAGAGCAAGAGCTAAAAGAAAAAGCGGGATGTGGAAATGGGGAAGGGGTGACTATATGCCACATGGAAAAATTAGTGAGCATCAGAGCTGAAATTGAGAGGAAAATTTTACATATACGTCAAGTTCTTCTAATGTGCATTTGATTGCAGCATGCTGTGTGTTTACATTTTGTTCACCTTTATATATTTGTTTGTTATAGCAGGTTTAAATGGCTACATTTTTTTTTTGACATTCTGTAATTTAGGCCCCATTGCCTTTTAGTTACAGCACAGCTTGTACAGCATTAGTCACATCAAAGGCAGGAATGGATTCTCTGTTACAAGAATAATCCCTGATGTGGATGACACACACACACACACACACACACACACACACACACACACACACACACACACACACATATACACACCAGACACACACACACACACACACACACACACACACATATACACACCAGACACACACACACACACACACACACACACACACACACACACACACACACACACACACACACACACACACACAAGGCTGTATTGGAATGAGTATTTAAGGTTAAAAACACACATTTAATACTAAATACTGGGATTGGTAAATTGGTGTACAAATACAAAATCATAAATAATGAAGATATAAACAGAAGTGTAATTCATAGGCTAATGAGCATTCTTATTACTTCCACACCTGAAGATAGGGATCAAACAATAAACAATTTTTAGTGATTGATTTGTTTTCTAGGATTATTTAATTAATAATAAAAATATATTTCTACAGAGTGGTGTGTTTGTTGTCTGTTAGAGACTTAGACACAAGACTATTAGTTCAGGTTTATTAGTTCAGGTTTAATAAGTCACATTGCAGTGGTCTCCTTACCTGACTCTCAGATATTGTATATATTATTTGTATATATTCATCATATTGAATTACTTCTGCTATTGTACACTAAGAACGAAATCAAAGAGAACTATATATGCAGGTACTCTGCTAGGAATTGTAATTTACATACATGCGTCTTCTTATAGTTTAGAGAGAGAAAGAAAGAAAGAAAGAAAGAAAGAAAGAAAGAAAGAAAGAAAGAAAGAAAGAAAGAAAGAATACAAGAGTGATACCTCCTAGTGTTTATGATTTCAGCGTTGCATTGCAGCAAGCCCATTTTATGCACTCTTGTATAATCCTTCCAGAACACTATAGCATGACTGTATTGCTTACTAAGAACCCACTCAAAAGCAGGTGCTCAGAGCACACTGCTCGATATTGTACACTGTGTTCCAGGAAGGTGTGTGTGTGTGTGTAGCTATTATATTAACAATTTTGAGCTATGTGGAAAACATAATGAATAGCTTTTGTGTTGGTGGTCATGGACACAGTCCACAGTAGTCACAAGTTGGTGCTTATTTATAGTATGATAAAAATCTTCTCCCTTGACCTTTCTCTGAGCCCTGAAATATTTTCATGGAAAATGACTTTTAAGCCAGTGAACAGATTTGCCATCCTCCTTTTGTTTCATGTGAAGCAGCTTCCACTTCCTCACCATTGATCCAGCATTGCTTACTGGGATGACTTCTAAGATAAATCTTTACACACTATTTCTAAGGTTCCTTCAGACTAACAGTCTCTTCAATGACAACTAAAAAGCATATGTGTTTTTTTGTTTGTTTGTAAGATTGTTGCTGTTTTTTTTTAAGACAATGGGAGCTGTTTAATATTTTACAGATCAATGCCATTTAAAGTTAAATTGTGTCCTCAAATTGGTGTTAAATACATATGCAACAGCATTTTTAGCTTTGATTTTTTTTTTGTTTGTTTGTTTGTTTTAAATACTTGATGACCAACAATTAATTTTGACTTTGGAGCACATTAATCATTTGTGAGTCAGAGTAAACTCATCAGTTCAACAGGGGTTAGATAGTTTTTCAAGCCGCAGTATTTACTTGTATTGTCATTTTTCTAGCTTTTTAAAGTGCATAGGTGGTCTTTGTATGCCACTGAATTCAAAAATAGCACTGAACGTTGGTATTGGTTTATATATCTTTTTGTAAAATGTAACTTCTTCCTCCCACAGTTCCACCTCACTGCCTCTGCAAATAATTTTTCTGTCTTGCTCCCTCTTTCTGTTTTACTCTCTTTTTAATATATGTATCTCTGACATCTCCACTCTCTCATTCTCCTTCTTGTCGATTTCCCCAGTGTGCTCTTAAACCGGGAGTGTAATTTAAATACAGAGCTTTGCATTAGTGGGAGGCATTTTGCCTGTACGATAAGGCATCAAGAATAGCAGAACAATAAAGAGAATGAGACACCGAAACTAGAATGGAATTGGTTTACATTATCACACACCATCTAAAACCAGCAAGTGCAGGGCAGGTGTGCAACATATTCACTCGAACAATACAAAGCAGTACAACATACACAAAAGAGTTTAATAAATCAAAGAAAAAATTTCTGTTGTAATTGAATGAATTTACAGGGTCTTTTGCAAGTGGATTTTAACTTTGTGACAATCATGGCAAAAGCAAAAGTGTTCATTACATGATGTGTTGCATGTCAGCATTCAGCATTTTCATAACCATAATCTAGACTTCCATTGTAACCTAGCAATTTCTACTGATTTAAAGGTTTATGAATGTGTGTGTATACATATTCTGTGTTCCTGTGATTCTCTTCAGTTGGACTAGAGTCTGGTCTTATATTTGTCTGTTCCAGATTTTTTCTTCTTAAATTTCCTTCCCCCTCCTCCACTCCACAAAGGTTTATAAGGCATTATTAATGTGGCCCATTTGAAATGCTGACTTGCCTTGTATTGATTAATAGGACTCCTGCAAGTATCTTCTTCATTATGCCTGTCAGCTGTGTTTCATCAATAAGCCTAGCCTCAAAATAATCAGGAGAGTGCATGATATTGCCATTCTCTTATGTACTGTTATGTTTATATTTATTGATTTAGGTATTAATTCTCTTACTTTTTGCTTCCTGGTTTTACATGCTTCTGGAGCAATTAAATATTTAACTTGTGTCTTCAGGCCTTCAATGTTTCTTCTAAATGTATCTCGAAATTTGATTAACCAGACCTAAGTGTAACAGTATATATACCGTAGTATTCTATCCTAGTGATATATCTCTTGAGTTAGAAATAAGACTTTTAGTCTGGTTTCACATTCTGTCCTGTCCACTGTAATATATTTACTGAAAACATATTCAACATTCATTATCAAAGTGTCTTTAGATTTGAATAATTATCTTATTCAACTACAGTTGCTTTGGTCGATTCACATTATGCAAATCACCTGTGTGTAGTTCACCCCAACAATACCATTGGATTTTTCTTTTGCAGTAAAATGCAATACAATGTAACATAAAAGTAAATGACTATTTAAACATGAAAATACTAAAATCTGAAGAAGATGGCAAGCATTGAAATAAATATATGTTAGGAGTCTCGTCTAGTATTGCAAACTGCTAGATGACTATTCGTTATTGCAATTATTACATTATTCCCTGGTTAGTTTAAAATAATTTATATAACCCTCGTAATTTAACAACATCTAAAATAGCTTTTGGTCCGACTCATACTATTATTTTGCATTTAATTTATTTTATATACAGTATTATGCACACTACAATATGTAGTGGAGGTTAAGTTTTGTGGGATGTAGGATTTAGACTTTCTATTTGTGATGTGGTTTATTGGATAAACTGACTAAGCAGTAATTTGCCCACATTATCTATGAAATCAATTTAAGTATTAAATCCTTACTAAGCACACATATCAACTACAGTAGTGGACTGACCACAGGTGGGTTACGCTTCCACAAAGTCCTTGACATCTATGATTAGAGACGGCCACCAAAAAGAATTTTGTATCAGTCACTTGGTGTGGTGGATGCCTGGGTGTCCTGAGATTGGTGAGTTATAGACCCACTGGATGGTCCATTGTCAGAGTATAGAGGGTACATACTGCTTGTACAGAGGGCATTCTGGTGGTGTGGTTTCAGCTTGTGTTGCCCTTTGGATTTCTTCCATAATGTTCCAGGATAAGGGTTTGATGATTATTGATGGCAAAAGGGTTCAAGGGCAGGTGATTTGTCCATAGGGTTGTAGCAGAGAGAGAGGGCATCAGCCTTGCTATTCTTTGAACCTGGTCGATAAGTTACAGTGAAATTAAAACGCGTGAAGTAAAGGGCCCATCTGGCTTGCTGAGAGTTCAGGCAATTAGCATTTTTTTATATACTCCAAGTTTTTATGGTCTGTAATGACCTGGAACAGGTTTAGAACTCCCTCTAGCCAATGTATACACTCCTCTAACACCTCTAAAATATAGCAATTCTCTGTTACCCACATTGTAGTTTTTTAGTTACCCTCAGGTATAGTTAGTTTTCCTGAAAAGAAAATGTGCAAGGAAACAGTTTTTCATTTGCCTTGTCTTTGTAATAGCATCGCTCTACCACAGCTGGAAGCGTCTACCTCTACCATAAAGGGGAGGGTGGAGTCAGGGTGTTTCAAAATTTGTGTCATGGTGAAGCTTTTCTTCAGCTGATCTAATGCCACTTGAGCAGATTCAGACCATGTGAGTGTTTTAGGTTTCCCACACAGTGCGGCAAGAGAGGGGAGAGTCTAAGCAACAGAGCTGTAATTCCAAATAAATAAACAAATAAATAAATGTAACATTTTCTACTCATCCCCCTTCTGTATCCAAATGAGGTTCTAAGTCCAGTTTGGTAAAAAAAAAAAAAAAAAAATGTTCCATGAAGTTGTTCTATGTGGATAAGGGTAGTGGATAAGGGTACCTGTAGTCAATATAGGGTCACAGTCTGCTATCTTTTAGTTAACAAAGAAGAAACCTGCAGTGTCTGGGGAAGTGGATGGTCATAGGAAGCCTGCTGCAAGGGTTTCTTCAATTTAGTAATTTAGCTCCATAGCTTGAATCTCTGTAATAGAGTGTGGGTAGACTTTGCTACATCATGGTGCTGTATTAAGCAGGAGATTAATGGTGCAGTCCTGGGGCAGGTGTGGGGGCAGTTTAGTGGCTTGTTCTTTGTCGAACACTTCCTTTAAGTCCTGATATTCCGTATGTATGTACATTTGTTAATGTTTTAGGAAGTGAGGGGACCAGTGTATCAGCATATTGTGCTAAGAGGAGACACAGGGATCATGCACACTCAGCCAGGGGAATAACTGGCTGGATGGAGAAGAGATGACATTTAGAACCAGCACTTGGAAAAGTCCAACCTGTAGAATGACTGGTGCGGTTTGGTCAGTGATGTATCCATCTCCTGTGGGCTGGTTGTCTATGGCAACCATTTTCAATGGGGTAGCACATGGTATGTTAGAATGTTTTAGCTCCTCATCCAGCTGATGATGTGTCAGAATAATAGCCAACCCAAACATATAAGGGCAAAAATATGGTGTACCTTATTAACTTGGGTTATTTGCATCGGTACTAGCAAACTATATGGGCATGGACTCAAGCTGACCTTAGCAGATCTTGGTCCTGGCTTCTTGGGGCAGGTAGCACAACAATGTCCAGTCCGACCACAGTAAAAGCAAAATTGTTGGCAGAGATGGCAGCAACAAACAGAAAATATTTAAAGATGTCTCTTTTTTGTGCTTAGGATTTTGACAACATCAAAAATACATTTTCCTTTCCTGCATACATTTCTTCTGCCAGACAAACATGAAATAATATTTAGTTTGTTACCGAATTATTGATACCAGTATACATTAACACTAAAAGCAAAACAGCATATGTATTTACAAAAATGGGAGAATAATAAAAAAGTACTTTGTTAAGAAAGTACAAAGACCACTGATTGAAATACCACTATGCCTAAAGACTACTGATTCATTCACTGGGAAGAGAACTCTGTCATCCCTAATCACTGGCAAAACTTAATCCGTCTGTATGGCAAGCCTAGTAACAAACACTGCTAATCAAAGGAAAGCATGCTCTGATACCAATTCCAGTTTTTTTGCATTTTGAATTTAGAAGGGTCGAAAATGTATTTAATTGACCCATCTGAGCAGCTAATATATATATATATATATATATATGTACAGTACAGACCAAAAGTTTGGACACACCACCTTTTCAACAGGATAATGACCCCAAACACACCTCCAGGCTGTGTAAGGGCTATTTGACCATGAAGAAGAGTGATGGGGTGCTGCGCCAGATCACCTGGCCTCCACAGTCACCGAACCTGAACCCAATCGAGATGGTTTGGGGTGAGCTGGGCCGCAGGGTGAAGGCAAAAGGGCCAACAAGTTCTAAGCATCTCTGGGAACTCCTTCAAGACTGTTGGAAGACCATTTCAGGTGACTACCTCTTGAAGCTCATCAAGAGAATGCCAAGAGTGTGCAAAGCACTAATCAAAGCAAAAGGTGGCTACTTTGAAGAACCTAGAATATGACATATTTTCAGTTGTTTCACACTTTTTTGTTATGTACGTATATAATTCCACATGTGTGAATTCATAGTTTTGATGCCTTCAGTGTGAATCTACAATTTTCATAGTCATGAAAATAAAGAAAACTCTTTTAATGAGAAGGTGTGTCCAAACTTTTGGTCTGTACTATATATATGTGTGTGTGTGTGTGTGTGTGTGTGTGTGTGTGTGTGTGTGTGTGTGTGTGTGTGTGTGTGTGTGTGTCTTTTCATTCTCTTCAAAATGGACAATCAAAATTGCTTTTGTAATATTAAACAAGGTCATTTACATTTAGAAGCTGAATTTAGTAGTGCTTTATTGATCTGTGGATGTCATCCTATCCTCATTAAATCACCGGAGAACACATATAGAGCTTCTGTAACACCTCTGATCTGTGCATTATTTATGAAGTGCTTGTAAAGGTATTTACAGATTCCTGGAAAGATGCTATTAAATTTTAAACAAGACACAGTCTTGAATATTAGTCAGAGAATGTCAATGCATATCACACACACACACACACACACACACACACACACACACACACACACACACACACACACACACACACAAACACTCCTATCATGTCAACCTTTTCAAAAGGCCCTGTAGTTTGGTGGGCGTGTTGTCATGTTGCTATGCTACCTGAATGTCAAGCAGAATATTAGAGTGATGGGTGTATGTGAATGCAAAAATGCCTCCATCTCTTCCTGATTAATTTTCCTTATCACCTTATTCTCTCTATTTTAAATGGGTATACAGTTTGCAAGGAATATGCAAATACTTGCAATTTAGGTATTAGCAAGCATGTAGTATGTTAAGAGAGAATGCCATTATTACAAAATAAAAACTGACAGAGTGAACAGTCATTACACATTACCTTATAAGCTTCAACTAAATAAGTTTATTGGAACTACATGAATTACACAGATTATTTTGGTTCAGAAGTTACTCTAAAGTTGGCTAACACGTGCTTAAATAGATTTTCTGCACTACCCATTAAGATTATTCAAATTATTGCATGTAGTTCTTACCTCTGAGTTTGTAAAAAGTACTTGCATTTAAATTAGACAATAGAAAATTTGAATAGATAAATCAGATTTTTTAAGTGCAATATGATGTACAATAAAATCAAGAGATGGTTTAAAAATATGAAATAGAATCTAATTAATACAATAATATATGTGTGAAAATTTCAATCATTCAAACAATCATCTATAATAATTTATATATCTTGGTTTTAATACTTTCTTTTGAGTGGTTGTATTAGTTAAATAGTGGCAATGTTTTTGTAAATATGATATTTTATTATTCTTTGCATAATGAATAAGATATAAGTAAGTAACATTTCCCAGGTTCGTTATAGTGAAGTACCAAAAGTGTAAAAGCTTTAACTCTCTACATTTGATTATATTGTCTTCTGGTAAAGTAGGTTCCTGTCTTTTGTATACTATCTGCTTAACTCACTTTGTTCTAGAGTAGTGTGATTTGAATCGTGTTATATTCTATAGCATTGTTGATTTTTATAGTGTTGGTTTTTGTTGTTCTCTCAGCTGATTTAATCAGGAGTAGTTTCAGTCTCCCTTAAGGTGTGAATTGGGGGCAGGGCTTACCTATTTAAATTGAAGGTGAACCAGCCTACTCTTCAGTGTGCTTTAACTCTCTACATTTGATTATATTGTCTTCTGGTAAAGTAGGTTCCTGTCTTTTGTATACTATCTGCTTAACTCACTTTGTTCTAGAGTAGTGTGATTTGAATCGTGTTATATTCTATAGCATTGTTGATTTTTATAGTGTTGGTTTTTGTTGTTCTCTCAGCTGATTTAATCAGGAGTAGTTTCAGTCTCCCTTAAGGTGTGAATTGGGGGCAGGGCTTACCTATTTAAATTGAAGGTGAACCAGCCTACTCTTCAGTGTGCTTTAACTCTCTACATTTGATTATATTGTCTTCTGGTAAAGTAGGTTCCTGTCTTTTGTATACTATCTGCTTAACTCACTTTGTTCTAGAGTAGTGTGATTTGAATCGTGTTATATTCTATAGCATTGTTGATTTTTATAGTGTTGGTTTTTGTTGTTCTCTCAGCTGATTTAATCAGGAGTAGTTTCAGTCTCCCTTAAGGTGTGAATTGGGGGCAGGGCTTACCTATTTAAATTGAAGGTGAACCAGCCTACTCTTCAGTGTGCTTTAACTCTCTACATTTGATTATATTGTCTTCTGGTAAAGTAGGTTCCTGTCTTTTGTATACTATCTGCTTAACTCACTTTGTTCTAGAGTAGTGTGATTTGAATCGTGTTATATTCTATAGCATTGTTGATTTTTATAGTGTTGGTTTTTGTTGTTCTCTCAGCTGATTTAATCAGGAGTAGTTTCAGTCTCCCTTAAGGTGTGAATTGGGGGCAGGGCTTACCTATTTAAATTGAAGGTGAACCAGCCTACTCTTCAGTGTGCTTTAACTCTCTACATTTGATTATATTGTCTTCTGGTAAAGTAGGTTCCTGTCTTTTGTATACTATCTGCTTAACTCACTTTGTTCTAGAGTAGTGTGATTTGAATCGTGTTATATTCTATAGCATTGTTGATTTTTATAGTGTTGGTTTTTGTTGTTCTCTCAGCTGATTAATCAGGAGTAGTTTCAGTCTCCCTTAAGGTGTGAATTGGGGGCAGGGCTTACCTATTTAAATTGAAGGTTCTCTGCTCAGTATCTCTCTCTAACATTAGTGTCTAGTACTGTCTTGATATATTCTACCATACCTCAATTCTCACTCTTGTTTGACTACAAATATGTGCCTTAAACCCATCTCTGTACTCAAGGCCTACTCTCGCAGACGCTCTCATCCACAAAGCAGAGGTCACAATCCCAATAACCTCATCTACCCTCCTCTGTTATGTAAGTCTCAAACAGTAGTGGTAGGTGGGCTCTGGAATTGTCAGTCTGCGGTAAAGAAAGCTGATTTTATCTCTGCTTTAACTTCCCATTACTCCTTTGATTTTCTTGCTCTAACAGAAACCTGGATATCCCCACAGAACACTGCTACACCAGCTGCTTTATCCTCTGCCTATGCTTTCTCTCACTCACCACGAGAAACAGGCAGGGGTGGTGGTACAGGTTTATTGTTGTCAAAGAAATGGTGCTTTAAACCTCTACTCTTCTCTAATTTAACCATCTCTTCTTTTGAATTTCATGCCATTTCAGTTACCTCTCCTATCAACCTTGTTATCATTGTTGTCTACCGCCCTCCTGGTCCCCTAGGAAACTTCCTGGAAGAAATGGACTCACTGCTTAGTGCTTTCCCTTCCGATAGCTCCCCCCTGACAGTGCTTGGTGACTTCAACCTGCCCTCTGACAAGCTACATTCTTCTTCCCTCCTGTCTCTTCTCGACTCTTTCTCCCTCACACTCAACAGCTACATCCCCACACACAAAGGAGGCAATGTCCTGGACCTGGTTTTCACCCGTCCTTCTCCAGCTACAGATGTGACTGCTACCCCACTCCACGTCTCTGATCATCACCTGGTATCCTTCACCATCACTCTACCTATCTTACCTAAAACTACCTCTCACCCCCTTGCTCTTACTCGCCGCAACCTTCACTCTGTCTCACCTTCATCTGTAGCTTCTGGCACTCTTTCTTCCCTTCCTGATGCTAAGTCTTTTTCCTCACTACCCTTAGACTCAGCCACAGATACTTTCCTCTCATCTCTTTCCTCAACTATGGACTCCCTCTGCCCTATGTTCGCTAAACCCAAGAAAACTTCTTCTTCTGCTCCTTGGCTTTCAGATGTGCTGCGCAACAATCGAAGAGAGCTAAGATCATCAGAGAGAAAGTGGAAGAAATCACAACTTGATGCAGATCTTGATTTTTACAGAACACTTCTTGTCAAGTTCTCCTCAGATGTGACTTCTGCCAAGACTTCCTTCTACAAGGAAAAGCTTGAAGCTTCCTCACATGACCCTCGGAAATTCCACAACATCATCTCTTCTCTGCTCAACCCCCCGGCTCCACCTTCTTCATCCTCCCTGACTGCAGAAGACTTTGCTTCTTTCTACCAGGAGAAGATTGAGGAAATCTGCCGGACCTTCACTTCAGCCCCGACTGCACTTACATCTCAGAGTATGGATTCCCCTACACCTTCGTTGTCACATTTTTCAACTGTGGCAGCAGAAGAGATTTTACAACTCATCCAGTCCTGCAATCCTACCACCTGCCCATTGGATCCACTCCCTACCACTATGCTCCAGACCATCTCACAAGACCTCTTGCCCTTCATTTCTACTATCGTCAATAGATCCATAGCATCTGGTCAGGTACCAACTACTTTCAAGAGAGCAAGGGTTATTCCCATCCTAAAGAAACCTGCTCTGGATCCATCAGACATCAGTAACTACAGACCGGTATCACTTCTCTCATTTCTTTCAAAAATTCTTGAACGCATTGTCTATAATCAACTGTCTGTCTATCTCTCACAGAACAACCTCCAAGATCCCAAACAGTCTGGCTTTAAAGCAGCTCACTCTACAGAGACAGCCCTTTTGGATGTCTCTGAGAAGCTACATACTGCTAGATCAGCCAAACTATCATCCGTCCTTATCCTCCTTGACCTTTCAGCAGCGTTTGATACGGTCAACCACAAGACTCTCTTATCCTCCCTCAAGAGTCTTGGGATTTGCGGATCAGCTTGGGAATGGTTTGCCTCCTACCTGGAAGGACGCTCATATCAAGTAACATGGAGGGGAGTGACATCTGCTCCACGCAGACTCTCCACTGGCGTCCCACAGGGCTCAGTACTTGGTCCTCTTCTTTTCTCCTTGTATACTCACTCTCTTGGTGAAGTTATTTCATCACATGGGTTCTCTTACCACTGCTATGCTGATGATACACAACTTATCTTCTCTTTCCCACCCTCAGATGCCACAGCTTCTGCCCGGATCTCAGCATGTCTGGCAGAAATTTCATCATGGATGACTGCTCATCAGTTAAAGCTCAATCCTAGCAAAACTGAACTGCTGTTCATCCCAGGTGATTCATCCCCAGGTCACGATCTTGCTATATCCTTGCACAACGATCTGATCTCCCCTTCAGCCACAGCTCGCAACCTTGGGGTAACCATGGACAATCAACTGTCCTTTTCCTCTCATGTTGCAAATGTGACTCGCTCATGTCGGTTTCTTCTCTACAACATTAGAAGGATTCGGCCATTTTTGTCCACACAGACTGCCCAGGTACTTGTTCAGTCTCTTGTCATTTCTAGACTGGATTACTGCAATGCACTGCTGGCAGGTCTGCCTATGAACGCAATCCGTCCTCTGCAAATGATCCAAAATGCAGCTGCCCGGCTTGTTTTCAACCTGCCAAAGTTCTCGCATACCACCCCGCTACTGCGATCCCTCCACTGGCTTCCGGTAGCTGCACGCATCCGGTTCAAAACACTGATGCTGGCCTACAAAGCCAAAAATGGACCAGCCCCCTCTTACCTCAAAGCCCTCATCATTCCTCGCACTGCACGCCGCAACCTCCGATCTACCAGCACTGCTCGACTGGTTCCACCATCTCTCAGGCTAAGAGGCAAGTATACTACAAGACTCTTCTCTGTACTGGCACCAAGGTGGTGGAATGAACTTCCCCTAGAGGTCCGGACAGCCGAGTCACTGGCTATTTTCAAGCGGCGGTTGAAGACCTACTTATTCAGGAAGCACTTCAACTAGCACTTCTTTCCTTATCTTTTGCATTTAAAAAAAAAAAAAAAAAAAAAAAAACCACCTTTGACACTTTTTCATTGTAACTTTGAACAAATGTTTTAAACTCATGGTATCTTAAGTATGTAACCTAGTGAACCAGCATTAATGTATTCAGTGTTAGAGATTTAAGCACTTATGTACGTCGCTCTGGATAAGGGCGTCTGCCAAATGCTGTAAATGTAAATGTAAATGTAAAAGAGAAATCATCCATTTACCCCTCTCATAGCAAATATGACTCAAAATCAGCCATCTAAATGTATGTTTTCTGAGACTCATATTCTTACTTTAATTCATTCTTAATTTCCATATTTGGTCAGGGTTGTTGTGAACTAAAACTTATTTCAGAAACACTAATAAACAAGGCACAGGCATTCACCAGGCTATGACATGGCATCATGCACACACACATTTACTCACTTTTTAATATCTTCGTGGAAGCTTGAATACCTGGAAGAATATATAAATATAAAATAAATATATAAAAGATAAGTGAGAGAAGGTATTTTTGGTCTCTATATGGAATGTTGCATATAACAGCCTGTGTTCAATGTTCAAAAAGTAACTGTTTGCAAAAAATTATTTAAGACCTGAAATATACCATGTATAGCATACAAAATTAGCTGTCAACAAAAAGAATAGCTGTCAGAAAGAATTAATTATTCCACAGTCCCATCTACAATTACTGTTATAATGGCAATAATGATTTAACCTGTAATTGCAGCAGTAATTATTAAAGTAACTTCTTTTGGTTAGATCACGGTGATGATTATGTTCATGACTAGGGATCCTCCATTAGGAACATCATAATCATGGGCTGCTTTAATTTAGATTAATTGAAAAATTATCACAAACAGAGGTCATTAAAGTTATTACACTCCTAGAGGTGGGAATTGAAACCACACACTTCTTGCAACTTACTTATGAAGAGCTGTTTGGGCTATGATTTGCTATGGGGAAGTGTGCTGCACCCTTGCATACAGTAGAGTTGATGGGAGTCAAAATCTGATTTCAGTGTCGCTTACTCTTCTGTGTCCCCAAAGCACCAAGTAATTTAAATCCACCCATTAAGAAGTCTGCTCAGTTTGAAATCATTTTCTATTCCACAGCCCAAAGATAACATTAAAACAAATAAATGGCTTAGATAAATGTTCAAATAAGGTTAATGTAAGCCTTTGCTTTTGGTTAGCATGCTAGTTATAACTGGCTGGTTAAATTCATTTAACAACGAATCAGATATGAGTATTCTGTGAGTATTCACAGTCTATAAGTATTGGTTTGCAATGTCATATTTTTAGGGATTTATTTACCCACAGCTATTCCTGACCATAAAACAAATTATATTATAGATCCATAACTCCAACCAACTTAGTTAGCTGTTTAGCATAGTACAGCTCTAGTTGTAAAAAGTTTCAGATTACAATATTTTATAATCCTTCGCATAATGAATGTAATATAGGTCTAAAAGCATGTTTTCTGAGACAACAAACTAAGTAAGATTTCCAATGTTCTTTATAGTGAAATACTAAAAGTGTAACAGAGAAATCATCAATTTACCCCTCTGATAGCAAATGTGACCCAAAATCAACATCCTTGTTTTTAAGAGCATAAGGCTGTTTAATAAGTCTTGTTAGTCTTCCAGGAAGCATACTACACTTTGTCAAATATTGGACAAAGCCATTAAAAAGAGAGGCAAGCACATCTTAACCAATACACAATCAGATTGTAACATGATGTGTTTTAATAAGTTGTTATTGCGCTCCCGCCTGGGAAGGTGAAGCAACAACGATAGAACGATAATCGAGTAAATATGAAGAATGGATTTTTTGTTTACTT
Organism: Tachysurus fulvidraco; assembly: GCF_022655615.1. Classification (NCBI taxonomy): domain Eukaryota; kingdom Metazoa; phylum Chordata; class Actinopteri; order Siluriformes; family Bagridae; genus Tachysurus; species Tachysurus fulvidraco. Next base: position 10,144,212 of record NC_062540.1, read on the forward strand.
TGTCTACAGCTTTATTTCAGATTAGAGATAGCTCTCAGTTGCATGGTGATCAAAGGTACTGCAGTTATTAGAAATTAGGACACAGTATGATTATATATTTATTTTTATATAGATACATTTTACTTTTTTCCATGCCACAGTGAACTAACCATCTTTCTCCCTCCCCCCATTCATTTGCAGATATGTGTCACAGGAAACAACCCAAACATCTTAATGGTGTCAGTTCTGCTATTATCGACCAGAGCCTCTTCCTCTTAGTGCCAAAATGTCACCAATATCTCCTGTCACTCTACAAATTATAAAAGAAATGGGCCTCTGTGGGGGAGTGGAAGAGGCTTAATGTCAACCAGATTTATGCTCTAAGCCATAGCAGAAAACATTTGCAGAAGAAAACAATGCAGAGACCAGTTCTATTTACTTAGTTTCTACATACACGTTATAATGGTTTTATGTCACTTGCTTTCATATAATAATAATAATAATAATAATAATAATAATAATGGTCTTAGTCCTAAGCCTAAGCCTAACCTCCCCTTTTCAAATGAAAATAAAAAGAAAAAAATAAAGGAATTTTAGCTTGCAGCTTTACAGTATTGATTTATTCCTAATTATCTACAATGACTGCACTTATGGTCATTGTTGGCACAAAAAATAGCTTCTCATATACAGTTTCATCTAAAACTATAGTGTAATAGTGTAACAGCAAAGACAATTCAATTGTTTTTTCTATACACCAAAAACATTAGGGTTTGAGATCAAAAGGTGTATAAGACATGAGAGGTCAGGATTTTAGCGTTTATTCCCTGAAGGTAAATACTAATAAATAGTGCTTATGTTTGTTTGCATATTCATTGCATGACATCACCAGTTCTCAGTCCTTGACATCACCAAATTGTTTCCATGTGATGCTTTTCCTAGACTTTTTTTTACTACAGCCTCTTACAGTTCTTGTTTGTTTCACCTTCTGCCTTCAGTATATTCTTCAGGTGATGAAATGTATGCTCACTTTAGTTAAGGTCTGGTGATCGATTTGGCCGGTCTTTCACTTTTCTACTTAATAAAGTCCTGTGTTGTGTCGGCAGTGTTTTGGACCATTGTCTTGATGCCTGATGAAGTTCCTCCCAATTAGACTGGATCCATTTCTCTGTAAAATGGCAAACAAAATGTTTCTTAAAACTAATATATTCATTCTGCTGTTATGAGATACATCATCAATAAAGATTAACCTGTTCCAAAAGCAGCCATGCAAGCTAAAGCCATAAAATAATGGAAATGACTGTTCACTTTGTAAAAGCTATCAATTTGTGTAAATTTTATTTTACATTGGTATGTTTTCTTTTAATTTGTTTATATTTTGTTCAAGAAGATGCTTGTTAAAAAGGCTTGAGAATGTGATAAACTGAGGGAAAACTGTGTAGTATCACATATATATCCTTTGCCTCCTTTCCTTTTACCCATTCCACAAAACAATGTAAGTTAAATAAGGGTGGTGTGCAGCATCTCTTTTCACCTGTCATGTCCTATTAGAAGCTATGGCGAGTGACCTTGGGCTGTCTCCCACCGCATTAGGGCTGCAGGGGGAAGGAACGTTGTCTCAGTGTTAACATAATGATAATGCTGTGAAATCTGGTGCTTGGCCTGCTCCCATTGCTCATCACGCCTCTCCAAATTCATTTGCAAGGTCGATTCTGTCCTGATCATGCATGCAATGCACACTAACACATACTCACCAATGCACACTCACTCATAGATATAAGCCACGCTAATGCACTTACATAAATATAAATTGAGGAAGTTTTGTAACTAAAAGAATAAAATAAAAAAAATAGTCATTGTCATTTTGCAAAATAATTATTGTTAATACACTGTTTACATATTGTATTACATACTTGTGTGGGAAAATGTCCTTTATGATGAATGAGTATTTGTAAGAAAATAGGTAAGAAAAAGAAAGAATAAAGATATGCAGTATGCAGTATGTGTTTTCTGAATATGGAGGAAATGGTCTAGGGTGAGGGGGTTAAAAAGATGACAAGATGCAAGATGACAGCTAATATCTTGGTGCTCTGTGTATATTTATTCTATTGTTTATTCATCTAAATAAGTCACAGATTAGCATGTTTAGACTTTTAGTTTTCTGTTTGCTCTTGATTTTATTGTTTTCTGTCATTCAGATTAGTATATTTTAATGATTGACTGTTTATCCATACAGAAGGTTTAAAAAGCCTACATACTCGTGAACATTTCTTTAAAACAGTGATTTTAAAAATAAACGCAAGATAAATCGCATCAATATTTTCTCCCTTTAATATGATATAGCAACCAACAAAATTCAAATGAAAATAAGATGGAAACATTTTAGAGAAAAAACTTACATGTTTGTTTAATGATTGTGCCTATTCATCCACAAGAGCGTGAGGCTGGGGATTAATGTCAGACAAAATGAACTGACACATAATTTGTATTTGAGTTTATCCCAAAGTTGTTCATTGAAGATAAAGTGGTGGGCCACACCAACCTTGCTTTTGTACAGGGGAACAGGTTCCCTCATGCTGGAACATTTTCTGGTTAAGTCCCAGTAGATCCAATGGACCAAATACAGGTGTGATAGTCAGTTGTCATCATAATTCTGCCCATATATTTATAGATTATTTTTTCTTGTTGATGTTAACACGTACGAAATTTAATTATTCAAATCTAATAAATTACTGTCACCAGTAAGTATAACAATAACTCAGGTATAACAAAAGTTTTTTTCTTTTCACCATTCACAAAAGAGACTGTAAAAAAATGTATCTTGGTTTATCTGTCTTTCTCTCCCCATCTGTTTGTTTTTCCCTGATTTTTCTCTTAATGTTTGTTAGACTCCAGTGATTTGCTCTCATATCGCAGACCACAGAACACATCAGTGGAAAGCATTAGTATTCTCTTTTCATCTTTGCCCTCTTACAGCTCCCTCTTTCCTCTTCAACATAAAAATAGTTTACACCCATGACAAGAAAATGCCTCTACTTCAATGGTTTGTTGAGGAGCAAACACATGCAATTGGCCAGTTTGTATTCTGTGAGGAATTTTCTTTGTAGGGTGTTTATGGTCTCCATGGTAACTAAGTACAGCATACACACACTATCCTCTCTTAATGCTTCATTCTGGAAAAGGATGTGATAACACTCAAAGATCATATTTACTAGGACAAGCTGAGACTTGTCATGTAGAAGTAGATAGAGTGGGTGCATTATCCATGCAATCTGTATGCATATGTTTGCATGGTGGTACAAGCCCTGTGTGGATTGTTTACAGAGTTTTTGCTGTACAGGATTTCTTTGATAAATGCTATTATGGGCATTGTTGATTTTAAAAAAATTACAGATTAAGGTAGATAATCAAATTATATCAGTTCATGAAATTCATTCTCATTTCTATGTAGAAAAAGAAAATGGTTGTGTACCAGTGTGTCAGATGGCTTAGAATGTATACCATTAGTTTAATTTTCTTGTTTATGTTCAGAAGATTTTTGTATCAAAGGAACAGATTTTAATATAATATAGTGCTTTAACTTATTTTGTCATCAAAACTATCCATCTGAGTACATTTTAAATCTGTTTCTCTATTTTTATTATTACTATATCTTTTGTCCTTTTGTTCAAATGTAAGCATGTGTTAACTTGAGAGGAAAAACGGTGTCATGACACATGACAAGCCCCCACCACCCCAACCCCGCTCTTCTTTTAGATGATATACAGTAGAAGACCTAGTAGTGCAAAGTAATTGTTTTAATTTCATGTGCGTAAAGTGATTTCTCTGTATTTGTTTGACAGCAAGTGGCTCAGATTTGCTTTCACATTCTCTGGGCTCCAGCTGAGCTATGTGTGTGCTATAAGGCTCAGTCTCTAGGGTAGATAATCTTACTCTTTCCCTTTCTCTATCTACCTCTTTCTCTCACTAGGTCTTTCTTTTCACTGACACCAATCTAACACCATGACAATCAATGAGGGGCAGAGGACAGAGGTGTGATGTGTGTGTGTGTGTGTGTGTGTGTGTGTGTGTGTGTGTGTGTGTGTGTGTGTGTGTGTGTGTGTGTGTGTGTGTGTGTGTGTGTGTGTGTGTGTGTGCGTTTGTGCGTGCATGTGTGTGTGTGTGTGAAAGTAAAGATATATAACAAAGATATTTAAGAGTCAAAGAAACATTGCATGCTTTCACCATTTGTGAAAATGTAATCACCATTTTATTTAATTTATTGTGAATTCATAAATGCGAGAATTCATACAAATACATGCAATATACAGTACACTGCTGCTGGTTCTATATTTTAAACAGATTTATTTAATCATGATCATATTTTGATTAAGATTCAGTACAATAACATCATACAGAAATTTACAAAGCAAATTGTTAGCTGCACAGTAAACACACAGCAAATAGCAGCAACTAGATGGCAGAAGTGTGCATAGATGAGTGGTAATGTGCAAACTGCATGCAATTGTAAACCCTCATAAATAGTAGCATAATGATGTAGCACACATAAATAATATAGATGAGCCAAGTTATCAATAGAAAATGTTTGTTTGAGTAGAATTTCTGTCTAGACCTTACTTATGTTACATAGGGTTCACTGTCTACATAATGTTAATCGCAATAGAAAGGAAAGTTGAGTTTCCTTTGGGGGGGGGGGGTTACACCTTTGGTAGAAGGTACACATCCTAACCTAATCTGGTAGAATGTAAAACATTCCAAATACGAACAAAATACATAAAGGAGCCCCACAGGCAGTGAAAATGTATTGGAAACAAAAATTAAATTACAGCATTAATTATGTGTTTGCCAATTAATCTATAGTTAACTATTATTGCTGTACTGAAATACCAAAATACATACATTTTTGTAAATTTACTTCATGTTCTCACATTATATTTTGTAAATATCACATATCAAATATCATATTTAGACAAGTGAAAAAAATCATAGAATTCTGAGAACTCTTCTCTATCAAGAAAACATTTTCTCTAATGCATACAGTATGAAGCAGGAAAAAGTACATAAGAAACAATAAAGCACATGATAAGTCATTCCTGGTTTTGGTATTATGGCAAAAGTTGGGCTTAGCAACTGTAGCTTATTTACATTCACTGATAGTAAATTAGTAATTACTCTAATTCATTTTAATGCCCTAAACAATTTTTCTAAGGTCATGGTGACAAATAATTTGCACTTTACAATAGCTTATATTTTTGTTAGAAAACATTTACTTCTTTCCTCAAATTGATTTATCACAAACACACACACACACACACACACACACACACACACACACACACACACACACACACACACACACACACACACACGCACGCACATGCACACGCACACGCACAAGCAATATGTTGAGGTTTAAAGAGATGAGAGCAGGATAATAGAGTCAAAATGGTTATGTGTTCTCTACATAAAGCTTAGGGAAGCAGGTGCAGCTCTCTCCCTTTGTCTGTAGCACACATACTACTGGTTTTGTACACTACTTTTCAACCTTCAGAGAACAAAAGATTACAACAAAGAGAACTTTCCTGGACACAACAGGAAGTTCTACACCATCAACTGACAGGTGTTTTATGCTTAAGAATACATACACCTAAACAACTGATTCAGAGGTTAAAAAGAGAACATATTTTATTGATTAGGAAGGCCTATAGGTTTTCTCAATAAATACAGTCATGTGTTTTCTGAATGATTTAAATATATTTAAATATTTTAGTTTGAACATAAAATAAAAACATGTCATTTGCTCTTGAACTTGTCTGTTCCAAGTCCTCTGAGATCAGAATGAAGTGAATGTGTGTGTCTATGCGTGTGTGTGGTTGAACAGAACAGAACAGCTGTTCAGTGTTTAAGTATGGGATTAGCTTGGTTTGGAGCTCTTCTGCCAGTCTGGTGTTTCTTGATAACCAAACATGCTCACCTCCACCTCATATGGACTATATTTGCCTCAATATGGCATTGGTTTACTCAAATAGGGATTTCCATTTTGGAATCTGGATTTTGGTGCCATTGCATGTATTTGTGTTTGTCTTGTAGGAGAACAAATATCCCATAAAGTTAGAATAGATTTCTGTATAGTAGTATTATTAGTACTAATAATTCTTAAGAGTAAGACAAACATTCCTAAATGTTTCTTATATACAGAATGTATATACTGTATGTTCTATGACATGATGTAGGGTTCCTGGTTGTCCCTTATGTCCTAGCCATGTCTATGTGAGGTTCATCTCAGTTTTTGGTTTCCTTATTAACTGAATCTGGAATCTGACTGTAGAATCTAGCTCCCAAATTTAAATTGAACTACATTATTCAAGATCACAGCCTTTTGTTTACCTAGATATGAATCATTTCTTATATCTGAGTAAAAAAAATGCAAACAGTAAATATTACATAAGGGAAAAAATAAAAAATAGATAGATACACATTTGCTGATTGACCCCTGTGGTTTTCTCTCATATGTTTTGTTTGTTCTCCCCCCACTCTGCTTTTTAGAATAAAAAATTGGCCACTTTGGCCATTGCCCAAACTGCACCAGCTGCTAGAAAACATCTTCACTTGCTGCTGTGTGCCTGTCTGTGTAACAGGGGTGATCTCCAAGTGCTCCAGAATGCACCATTAGGAGAAAATGATAGCTCTGTGCCTGAAACTCCATTATATACCAAATACTTTAAAGAGTGGACCATGCTTTATTATGGGGTGCAATGAATTATTCATCTCTCTCTCTCTCTCTCTCTCTCTCTCTCTCTCTCTCTCTCTCTCTCTCTCTCTCTCTCTCTCTCTCTCTCTCTCTCTCTCTCTCTCTCTCTCTCTATGTCCAGGTCCATGTCCCTCCTTAACCTGGAGTTCTAGAGGCAGGGAAGAAAATAAGATGGTCCTTGTGATGACTCTATGTCGTTGCAAGGGCTTTGTAGAGATACTGTGTGTGTGTGTGTGTGTGTGTGTGTGTGTGTGTGTGTGTGTGTGTGTGTGTGTGTGTGTGTGTGTGTGTGTGTGTGTGTGTGCGTGTGTGTGTGTGTTTAGGGGTTCAGTAGATGGTTGTGCATATGTTAAAAACCTGCCCTCATCAGTGTTGTGAGTGTTATAATTATCCATCAGGCTAGGCCACCGGGATCACAGAGTGTGAGCAAGTCATAAAATTTTATTACCCTGCTGAGTGTCTCTTCTTTATCTGTCTCTGCTTTTCTCTCTCTCTGTTACATTTTTTTATCCAGAGGCAATATTGAGGCCACTACATTCAGTGATAATCATTAGAATGAAAAAGTAATAGATTCCTTGTTTTTTACTGTTTCGTTTGAATCACTGTTCCTCCAGCTTTAAATTTTTGTGGTTATGTAGTTTAAATATTTAGCTATGCAGTTGATGCAATTACATTTACATTTCTCATTTGAAAGATGTTTATAGCCAAATTAACTTTACAGTTAAGTATAATGTGACACAATCATTGAGCTTTAACGTCACTGACTAATATATTTAACACAAGCATGCTTTTTAATCAATTGATGGGCAAAAATAGTTTTAGGAAATAGTCCTTCACCATCTAATGAGTGGAAATTTGTCCAGCATAAAGTTGAGATAAAATATGCTAGATCTAAATTAGTTTAGAAGTTATAAATACTCATGATGCTAATTTATTAATTATAGTGAAGATAATGTGAGTATGACAGTGTATAATAAAATGTATTAACTTACTGTACAGTAAAATAAATTGACATTTAAAATTCATTTCTCTTTTTAAGTGGATGAGGTTTTCGATTTTTAGTAAATAACACAGAACTTTACAACCAATAACTAAAACTAAATTCTTCTAATTGCATCACTTGGTCAACTAAAAGAAGTAAGCTGTAAAGTTGACTGATTTCTATGTTTATAAAACGAAATCTTTCAAGAGCTGCAACAAAAATGCTGTAGTGTTGTACTCCCATGCACTGTTTTATGTGATTGCTTGATGATAAAAAGGAATTGCGTTAACCGATAATATTATTTCAGTTTCTGCTATAGTGGGTGTTTACTAGGAAGATACAGAAATTTTGGCTACATGTTCCTGCCAGGGTAGACTGAAAATATTTTAATCTGCTTTGCATAAATTTGTCCCATTTAAATGGCAATATTTTGTAATGGAAAACAGTAAGGAGTTATGTAAGATGGACTATTTCAATATTTATTTGAAAATATGAAGGGAAATCGTAGACACAGTGAAAAAAAAATACTAATAGTAGCGAATTGGGAAGGAAATGAAGGAAACCAATCCTGCAAACTGGTCTATGATCAACATGCAGAACATTTACCCATAATAGAAAATAAAAAATAGAAAAGGAAAAATAATTTGTCCATTATGCTGTGTGTGTGTCTGTGTGTGTGTGTGTGTGTGTGTGAGAGAGAGAGAGAGAGAGAGAGAGAGAGAGAGAGAGAGAGAGAGAGAGAGAATTTATACAATGTAATTACAGAATTGCTCTTTATATATTAATGAAAGGTAATTGCCTGTATGTATTTTACCTTGTGTAAGATAGGCTATTAATCTACCTATATTTCTTATAACCTACTTATAACCTATTAATACTTTTTACATTTTAATCTCTTAATTTTGTTTTAGCAAATATATAAATGTTCAACTGCAATAAAATAATTATGTTGATGTGAGATGTAGACATTCTGTGTGCATTCAGTTGCTTATCAACTTTTTGTCTAGTAAATTTCTGTAATGTCTTTAATTATAAACAATATTTTGTTTTGCTTTTGTTATTTCTAACAACCCAGTAGTTCATCTGTTGTTTTACCCGTCCCAACAAACACCTCCACGTACACACATTTTTCATTGGATCTCTCCAAACATCTCTATACCATAATAACATTTGCATACAGATGCCTTTGAAACAGCCACACATAACCCTGCAATCAGCTGAGACCTGTTGCCATGACAACCCCACACACACCAAACACATGCTCACATGCAGCCACTAGTTTGTTATTAGTGTTTAATATTCGTAATTCCAAACACTACAGTCAGTCTACTGCTCCAGGTGTCCCTCTTTCATTCACTCATTTTTGTTCTTTTTCACCTCTCATTAGGTTCTGTGAGAGAGAATAGAGTGGCATGGCGTGGTGATGTGTGAGTTTCTCATTCATGCTGGATGGGGGATTTCTTTCTGGCTGTGTGTCCTCTGAGATGTTATCTAAGAGCATAATCTTTTGATCTAGGGCTTTCTTTGGTGTGCACTGTTCATTGAGGTCTTTTTATATTAAGCCTTCTTCACTGTGGTGCATGTGCTAAGCTGATTTTACAGGTTTTAGCTGAATCATTGTACAGATTTCACAAACAATAATACATGTTAAGCTGTTGCTCTCGAAACAACACATTACTTCAAATGATTAATAAATGATGATCACTGAATATAGATTTACAAGAGAAAGACCTTCTTACCATTTCATTTCTATCAAGTTTTTATACATTTAATAATTTTTTAATTACCATTACATATCATTTCAATTTTGTGTATAGTGCATATGATACAGTTTGATGAAATTACATACGGTTATGATGAAATTCGTAATAGTCATCATTAATTTCATACTACCAAACAGTTATTTCCAAATGCATCACGTCACTTTTAAAATACAGTACCCTTTTTGAAAGTTACGAAATAGCAATTCCAAACTTTCAAAAGTGCAATCCTGTTATTAAAGCAATGAAAACATTTATCAGATTTATATCTGAAATAAATTGTACTTTAATGTAAAGATGCAATGAGTTTATATAATAGACTCATAACTTAGGTTATGCTATTTAATCTTATTGTAACATTTATTTTGAATACGAGTATATATTAATGTTTGTTGTTTACCCTTAGATCTTTACTTGGATTTTACCTCTATGACTTATTCATTTAAGTGATTCTCTTCTTTTATATAGTGTTGACACAAGTATTTTGAAGTTTTTTTTTTTATTAGAGATTTCCTTTCATTTAACTTAGTTTCTGATAGAGACAATGCTGCCTCAGCTCTTTTGTGTGCTGACCCCGCCTCACCCTCCAGACACTCATTTTTTTTATGTCTAACTAAATTCAGCAAAGGGAAACAAGGGGGAGGGGGCAGAGTGGTGCTGTGTCAAACTGATATCTAACACAGTGACAGCTGGGCCTGCTCCCTTTTCTGTCCTTTTTCCTCCTCTGCCCTCTCCCTCTTTTTTCTCCTCCACAAAGCATATTAAACATTGCATTTGCTCAAAGAGGCCCAAGACTCCACCCAAAAGTGTGGCAGCTCTTTGTCATTGTAATGAGGTGGCGATTGGAGTGCAGCTCTGTGTGTGTTTGCCCAGCACCCAGCCAGGCCCCAGTCTGCCCAATCTGCTTACACACACACACACACACACACACACACACACACACACACACACACACACACACACACACACACACACACACACACACACACACACAATTTTGTCTTACCATCTTTATGAGGACATATTTCCACTTCCACCATACGTTAATTATAAACATACCTGCATGATGGTTAAACTATACCTAATCTAACCTTAACCTTAACCTAAATAAAACTTTTCCCAAATGTCCCTACAATTCCAGCACTTTTAGATATCCCTAGCTAACATTTGGTACCAACAAAGGTTTAAAAACATGCCCACACACACACACACACACAGGGAGAAAGTAAAGGGGGAAGGGAGGGTGTTTTCTTTTGGAGAGGGGGTGTATAATCAAAAGTGTCCAGACTAGGGAGGGGGCAAGAGGGCAATGTATGCCCTTTGGCATCAGAGTATACCCTTGTCAGACTGGAAGGAGGCATGAAAACAAACTTTAGATAATGACTTAACTGATAAACAGGATACATTTGATTATGTTTGTTATAGATAGATAGATAGATAGATAGATAGATAGATAGATAGATAGATAGATAGATAGATAGATAGATAGATAGATAGATAGATAGATAGATAGATAGATAGATAGATAGATAATTAAAAGATATGAAAGATAAATTAAAAGATAAAACCTTTATATCACACGAAGCAGTGAGTGTATGCTATTTAAATATGATGCTGTTTCTTCAAGCTCAGTCATGCAAGATGACACAAAATGATTGTAGGAAGTAAGGTGTCCTACTGAGCGTCTGTGTTTCTATGAAAAAAATGACAGATAATGAAAAAGCAGGAAGCAGGTCTACAAAAAATGCTAAAAAATGCAAACCCATCATGCTCTAGGCCTAATTTTCTTCATATGTCAGTGTGCATGACTACGAGCACTTCGATCTGTGAGAGCACAGCTGCAATATAAAGCCTCTCACTCATAATGCATTAATCTATGCTAGAGCTAATGTGAAATTCGCATACTTAACCTATCATATTTATTGAAGCTCCTTTGATTTAGAGTTGTAATACCTTATAGTGAAGGTTTGTTTTTTAATATAATAATTTTATTTAAAATGATCACTTTAAATAGATAATTGTGTCTGTGTTCCCTGGTATTTATAGTAAGATTCAGCAGTGAAACCTCTGTTCCATCACTTTTCCCTGCATATGTACTAACTTTCTTCTCTTTGTTCTTTGTCTTGCAAATGACTGGAAGGCAAGTCAGGATTGAGCTGAATCTAAGTGTGTATTGGGAAGGGATGTGTGTCAAAAACGTAACCAATTTTGTTCCAAAATTCTACATGAATGGAATTCAGGGTAGAATACTGCACAATAGATAAGGGAGCAACCAAAAGGTAATAGGTTAATTAATGTGCAGTGCATGGAGAAAATGTTGCACATGCAGCCAAGCAACCTGTGATAACAAAACTCAAGCTAGCTCTGGTTTTGCTCATCATTTTAAGGAGAGAGCCTCTCTTTTGTTAGATGGCAAATTTAATAAGTGGCAAACTCCATTACATATCCACTTGCCATGGTAACACACAGCCAGAATATGGGGATGGGGCCTAAAGACATACTTATCAAAAGAGCCATCTGCCCAAGGGAGGCCCACACCTGGGGTTACATTGCCTTACCACCCCTATCGAATCCTCTCCTCTTTGCAGTTGTGCATGTTGACTGTAATTTTATTGCACTGGCATGCTTGTTTTGGTTGACTAAATGATTAAGGAAATCACTGATTATATAAATATTTGGACTCTCTATGTGACTGCCAGCAGCCTTAAACATGAAAAGGCTTTGCACTTTTAAGAAATATTCATTCATGTGCTCAAACTATTGTATTTTGCTGTTCTTGCTCCCTGTGTCAGTATGAGGTTTCTTTGGATTCTCTGGTTATATACCACTATACAGTACTATACCCTGGATGGGAATAGTACTGCCTAACATCCCAACTCACATGCACTGTGACAGTGACCAACATGAAGCAGTTATTGAAGATGAATGAAGGAATGAATGAAAGACAGATAGTTCAGATTTGTTGGTTTGTTTACTTGTCTTAACCAACAGGCAAAAGTTGTTTACTAAACACTGTATATACTTACAAATAAATCTGTGAATGCTGACCAATTATCAGTTTAGTTTAGTTTAGTTTAGTAATGAACAATAACTTGGTTAATGGATGAATTAAAATTAGTTTTAATGACTGTTATAACTACACTTAAAGTTTCATCCACAGAGAGAAACGTGTATATATGGGGGGGGGGGGGGGGTGTTTGGTTACTTTCTTGTGGGTAGTCATAGACACAGCCGTCAGAAAAGCCATCACTTTCCCTTACCAGCTGTAGGCCCTGAGCCCTTTGTGTGTTCCGCTGTAATTGCGATTGGCTAGGAGTTGGGCTGAATGCTCAATGGGAACTGCGTCACCCCCTAGCCCACACCCCTGCTCCAAAACCGAAGTTATACTCAGCTGGCCACAACTTTTTCCTCACAAGTTTAGTTTCTAGGCGCGTTGCCTGGTCGCGCATTGGGAAACACTGGACTGCAACAATGAAGCTCTGTGGAACATTCTTAGGTCAGTCACATGTGCATACTCTCTGCTCACCTGAGTTTATTATAATCACTTTTCATAATTTATTAGGTTTCCATAAGTGTTCTTAACTGCCAAGAACTATAAATGTATGTAAAAGTAAAATGTATTTCTGGGTTTTACATTTTGTAATGGTAGCTTATCTGAAGTTTATGTTAAACAGTTTGACTTATTGATGACCTCAAGATTTTGCTTATATGCTTATATTTTCTATATAAACTTTTGTATGTCAGAAAATAGATTTTTATTTACACATTACACATTAAATTTAAACTTGAATGCACTGTTATTTTATGCTGAAATCATTTAAGCAATACATTTTTTAATGCATTTTTATTAGACAATAGGAAACATTCAAGAACTTACTCGATGCACCCTTTTCTAAACTTCCGAACTTTAGAGATCTGTAGACAAAGGCTGTCTTTTTGTCACAAGCAGTATAATGACCAAGCAGCGGACAATACTAGCCTGGAGCTATTCATTCAGACTTTTTTGTTGTTCTCTAGCAGCTTGTTCCATCTGCCGACGGCCTTCCCAGAGTTTGAGGGGGTTTCTGTCTCTCTCTCAGCTGCTGCCTAATGTAATATGTATACACACATTTTTACCATTGTCTCATTGTGCCTTGTGACTTTAGGCTGAACGGAAGAGACTGGCACTTAGTCCTTAGCAGAAGAAACTCAAAGACTAAACACACTGACATCGGAGTGGTTAATTGAACTCAGAAGAATTTTCTGTAGAATTTTCTTGTTTCTGTGAAGCAACATGTCATGAACTTAAAAATTTTAAAAAAAAAGTGGTTACTCATTATTTAATATATGACAGATTTGTTTTTACTCTTCAGTTTATCAGCACTGGACATTTTAGTCAACTTCAGTGAAAAGTTTACTCATCAGTGGAAATCTATGAATTTGTGTTTAATTCCAAATATAGAAAAATAATTGGTATTGCAGAAAAAAGTACTAAATAGGTGGACTGAACGTCCCCTTGCTGTATGAAAAACTGAGTCACTGACTGAAGATTCAGTTCTTAAAAACAAAGTATCAAAGTAACAAACTAACTAAATAAATAATTGTACTTTTTCTTTCCTGTGCTAGTTCTCGCTATTTTGGCTGTCCTGTTATGTATTATGATATTCTTGAAGTCGAACCTGCTGTCCAAGCATATGTATTTCAATACTTCCTCTTCGGCACCGTGTCGCTGTCCATGGTTCTTGAAAATAATGCTTACTCTAATGCGCTGTCTGAGGTACTGAAGAACAAAGTCCGGTGTTTCTTTTCTATACTGGCTGTTTTTTATTATCATTTGTTTAGATCTTGACATCTTGAAAGTGTAGAGATGTAATGGGTGAGAAAAAAATTTGAGGTTCCAAAGCTATCTGAAAATTCTCTTTAAAGTAGAACTACTAAATCTTAGGACGCAAGCCACATATAGTTTTTACTATATAAATGTTCACTAAAAAGGCATTAAATAGACTAAACATTAAATCCAAACCGATGCATTATGTGTGTGTGTGTGTGTGTGTGTGTGTGTGTGTGTGTGTGTGTGTGTGTGTGTGTGTGTGTGTGTGTGTGTGTGTGTATGTATGTATGTATGTATGTATGTATGTATGTATGACTTGGCAATTCGTGTCCAGTTCTACTCTAAGGAGAGGCTAAATAAATACAAACAAAAATCACTGTACATCATCTAAAGCGAGCTGGGACTTAAACAACATTCAGCCCAGGAAGTACATTTGATCCTTATGTGACTCCTAAACTCAGCCGTGCGCTACGAGACGGACAGTGAGATTTATTTTGTGTGTGTATATATTTATCTCCTTTGTTTGTTGACTTGTGTCTCAGTTTTGTGAAGCTTTGCTCAAATCATATTGATGCGGCGCGGACGTAACGTGATTGATTTCAGCTCCAATGCATAACAATGAGATAGCAAAAAAAGGCCTGCCGCAAAGAGATAAGAATTTAATACAATTTCTGAAAGGCGAAGGTTGGCTTTTTGAAAATCCCCCGCGCAGCTTGGAGACAGCAGATAAAGAGTGGCATTTGTGGCGAATATTCTCAAATGACTTGTAATGAATGGTTGTCATTTTCACTAATGGTTACAAAACAACAAAGCAAAACAACGGTGTGAGCTACATTTGGGAGTCATTCCAAATTACAGTACACTGGCCTGCTCACCCAGTAATGGAAGCAAAGGGAAGTCTGTTGTGTTTTAAAGTACATCGCCCCTCTTTTGTCAAGCTCTATAATGCGATTTACGTTACTCGGATAATCAGAATATGGCAGATTAATTCAGCGTGGTCTATTTTCCTGGACTTTTAACAATAATAAGTAGTTTGAAACTCTAGAATGCCTTAATCACGTCCTCAGACACAAAGGCCAGCGGTAAAGATATCAGTATATTGTGTGCGCAACTTTGAACATTAATATTTTGCCACAGACAATAAATGGACAGTACCATTTGAAAATACTCAAAGGGGGACAAACACCGTGACATATACGTGCCTTTGTGATAAATTAAAGATTAATCTCCGTGTGTTCGGTAAGCGGCTTATTGCTTGCTTCATCTGAACAGCAGAGACTGGTGCATTTAAACATTATCTTCTGTGCTTGTATTTTGATTGAAACACGCCGAATGATAGTCAATGATCAACATAATTTACATCCAACCACTCGCCTTCGCTTTTTTCCGACACATCAATAATGGCTAACAGTAGACTTGTAGCCAGAGAATTGGTGTGCATGCGCATGAGTGAATGTCTCCGCGTGTAAGAGTTACGAGAGAATGAGCGTGTTCGGGTTTATAGCCTATCTTGAGAGTGTATGAGATAGCGAGAGAGTGTATATATATATATATATATATATATCTGTACACATGGCCACTAAACGACTGCGAGGGGACCCAAAGCCCAGCCCATCTGATGTTGTAGGTTTTACTACAGCTTTCGTGATGTCATGGCAAACGGGAGGGAGGAGGTAGGGTGCAATGGCTCATGAGGGAAAGGGAAGTCAATATTACGTTTTCCCGCTGACAAAGGCAAATGAAGACTTTCCTTTTTTTTTTTTACTTACAATCAAGTAACCTTTAGCGCCCTGATGTGGAGTCCTACGCATCCCTAGCAGCAACCGGAAAGATACATTAACCCACTGTCATTCCATCTGGATACTATCGGGCCAGTACTGTTACAGCTTTTTTGTCATTCGGTAAATGGCATCATTTAGGACAAACTATTTGATAGCGTCATAGCGTACTGACTGCGACAGAAAATCGAAAACATCGAAGACCTTGTGTGTCGGCTGAACAACGTTTCTGGAATTATCTGATTACTCAGGTACTTGTGTTTACATTTAAAATACTCCATGTGAGTATACATTTGGCCATTTTCCTTTCGTAGGAACATGTTTATTACTCTTAACTCCGAGCTCTGCTCGAAAAGTGCACTAGCCTGTTTGGAGTTACAGTTTCCAGAACGGTTCTTTACCATTTAAACAGCACTACTGGAGTTTAAAGGTTGATTTATCCAGAGCATCCCATTACGAGATGCCCTACAATGGAGATCAAGGTTATGTGTTGGTCATGATAATGTAGCTTTTCTGAATGTCTTCGTGAAAAAAAAGATTTTTTTTGTAATTGTAGAAGTCTTGCCGATAGCATCTACCAAATACTAGTAGCTTAAACACGCATTTTAAAGAAAGTAAATATTTTGAACATAAGAAAAACATTTGGTTTGAAAATGTGTTGTTAGTACTTCCATACTTCTCTGAATAGCGTGGTCTAAGAAGGCTGGAGTGGAGAGTTTACATGGGGGGGGGGAAAGTGATAAATGTGGACTATGGCGATCCAAAGCGAGTGAGATGAGCTTGCGCACTTTTGGCGCAGAAAAGCCCTTACGCGTTTGCGCAGCATACTCTTGATTTTAATCTAATTTTTCGACTAAATTGATTACTGTTTATGGTTCATTAAACATGTACTTATAACCATGCTTTCTCTCGAATTGTTCATTGTTGCGTTTTTTGAATTTCCACTTCCTTTATTTAGTAAATATAAATGTTATCATGCTATATTTAGCATTCAATCTTACGTTCAGCAATAAGTCGCTGAAATATTCGCGTTTAAGTAAGCACGCTGCTTTTTTTTTGGGTTTTAGCGCGGCGCCAGAATTGAGAGTTACTTCCATATGGCCGTGTGTGATTAAGGTTGTAACAAGGGGCGTAGCACCGGACTCCCGGCCGTGCGCACGGATGGCGTTGAGGGAGAGAAGAGAGTGGGGGTGGGTGGCCATTTGATTTTCAGCAGCAGCAGCAGAATCTGAGTGGAGATGCTGTCCGTAAATGTCAATCGCCCCGGGTAGATGCGCAAAAGTCCTCAAACACAAACTGCTCTCTCTCTCTCTCTCTCTCTCTCTCTCTCTCTCTCTCTCTCTCTCTCTCTCTCTCTCTCTCTCTCTCTCTCTCTCTCTCTCTCTCTCTAAAATGTGGTTTTGAGATTAAGCACAAGTGCACGTACGCTTCTCGTACTCTGGCATACAGAGTTTCGCCAGTGTTCTATACTGGATGAAGTGAAGTGTCATATCAAAACACCTGCAGCCAAGATGGTGGATGCGCTGGAGG